>NC_041337.1:12051924-12214424 GCF_004354835.1 Perca flavescens
CAAAAGAGACAGCTATGAAACAAATTGCGCATTCCTAACTTTGAAACAACTGTTGCATGGCATATGAAGCGGAAGTGTTTTGTTTTGTCAACCATCTCCCTCAAGCGATCCCTACATAGCCATCCCAGTATCTGAACATGTCCTCCTGTCATACAGATGTCATCATCTACAATTTTTTTTCCATTTGTCATTTTAAGAAAACAATGTATGAAATATGTTATGTGATGAATAAAATGCAATACTTAAGAATGAAGTGATGGATTACGTAATATAAACTCTGATACATGTTTGAATATTAGTTTAGACATAGTACATACAATTTTGACATTTCAGTAGGAGAAGCACAGGTGCAATAAATAATGGTAAAGGTGTTTAGCAAAAAGTTGCTATTAGTTGAGGTAGGGAAATTGTAGGATCCTGTGTTTTTGGAGCTTGACCCATACCGGGGGTTAAAATTACTTCTGCTGCATCAATCAATTTTGACCATTCTTTTTTAGCCACACTAGCTGCGTCGGTCTGTTGGTCCAGACTGAAATATCTCGATTTTATTTTACATACATTCATAGTTCTCAGAGGGTGAACTGCCTTTAGTGACCCCCTGAGTTAACCACCATGTGGATAACATTTTGGTTTTTCAGTGAAATTACTACTACTTCTGAGTGGATTGACATGAAATTTAGTACACACATACATCCTACCCACATACAGTACTTCCCATCAGGATGAATTGTTATAACTTTGGTGATTCCTTAATTTTTCATCTAGCGCCATCATCAAGTAAAAATGTTGATGTATCCAATACTATGTTTACACCTGTTAAACTAAGGAAATTTCTATCAACCTCAGCTACATATGGGCAAAGAGGTGGAGCGTGTATGGAGCTGAGGCTGGCCAAATGAAGCCTAGTATGCTCGCCTCCTGTGACGGCAACTACCTATCACTGAAAGTGACACTCCTTTAATTATGCATTACTTTAATAACAGAAAGGGGGGAAATATCTAAAGAGACCAAAACCTTTTTTGTACCAGGCTGTAAACATGGTTAATTATGCTGTAAAGTTGTGCATTTTAACATGGTGGGTGGGTTCAATGGGGATTATCTCCTTTTTGGAGCCAGCTCCAAGTGGCCATTTAAGGAACTGCAGTTTTTGGCACTTCCACATTGGCTTCATTTTTCAACACCGGTGATTGCCACTTGTAGCATGCTGACACACTAAACTAAGATAGTGAACATGGTAAACAGTCTGTGCTAAACATTAGCATATTAGCATTGTCATTGTGAGCATGACACCGTGCACCAATGTGCCTAAGCAACATCTCACTTATGAGCAACAGTGAAATGTTAACTTGCAAGCTTCGTGTGACAGGTTGGGCAGTCGTTTGCCTTTGACCCTATCATGGCATGTGTGCATTGTAGAAGTTTTCCATCTTATGTAGATTTTCCACTATACCACTTACTGTCATGCATTCTGGGACTCCATCTATCTACTTAAGAACTTTGAATCAAGATTAGCATTTGAATGGAAAACAAAATGTCTCCTTCCTGGATTTAAAAACATATATTCTGTTTGGTAAGCAGGAGAGCGATTTGAATGTATTATACTTCGTCTGTGGATAAGCCCATCTGATTCATCTAAAGGGTATCCCTTCTTTTTGATTGTATAAACTCTATCAGCAGTGAGCAATCCACACTCAGCCTCAGTCATATAATCCCTATTCACCTCCTGCAGTCATTCCACTGAATCTCTGTGCATTTTTCACTGGAGTTTACAAATGAAACAAAAAATCTCTCCCAGAAAATAACTCACACTTTGTCCTTATATCCAGAAAACACATTAGCGGAAGCAGAATGTCCTTACGTGTACAGTATGCCTGCTGATAAAGTGAAAAGCATACGGTTAAAACACAATATATTATTCATGAGACGACAGTAATTTAAGTTAATGCTCAAAACAGACTGCAAGTTTATTAAATCCATAATTACAACAAGGCTAAAGACCATGCCAAGACATTATATCCTATTAATAATCAAATACAGTGCCTGAATGATGTTGTTGTCTTGTATGAGTGTAAAACTATTCCTGCCATTAACAATGACACACAGTCGGTCTGCTGTTGGAATACTAGATGGTGTATTGTTGGAGACAAGGGCATCAATGCTAATTAGGAGCAAATGGCTAATTACACCCCGATGCTTACCTTTGTGTAATCAGTGTATTTCATTGTTTCAGTGTCCAAAGCAAACCAATTCACAACAGAGTCAAGTACCTACATTTCTCCAGCTGTGAAGTGGCAATGATTGACAGATTAAAGATGATTGGATTATGTAAATGCTTTATACAATGAATGATTGAGAAGTACCCACTTAATGTGTTCACAATGAGTAGTACAGATGTTAGGTTAAGAGTGTTTTCAGTAACAAAATAGCTGTGCAAATAGTTATAGTGATGACACCGGCCAGTTGATGAGGATATCGGACCACACCCCTGTTTAAAATCGTAGTTAATAATGGTGTTGTATTGCCTTAAATGATCAGCAAAGGGAGAGTCTGTGCTGTCAGATTGTGAAGACCACCTCATTGACTTTTGTGAATGTGATTGGTGACTGCACAAGCTAATCCTGATGGAGTGCATGATTGCAGTGTTCTGCCTGAATAAATGCAATGCTCCATTTCACTCAGAAATGGTTGAATTTGGGAGAAAGGGCTCTGCCCTCTAAGATACTTCCCCAATGAATCCAAGCAGTTGTGTGAGATTCTGGATTGTGTGGTGAGCACAAGAATCAAAATCCCAAAACAAAACAAAGATGTGTGTCTCTTAATTTTGCAAGGAGCACCTGGGAAACAGCCTCAAATAATACGATCTCATATTGTACTGAAATAGTTAACTGAAACATGTTTCTGAAAACATTATAAGCGAGAAATAGGCCATGCAGTTGCTGAATCTGTCTTCATTTCAGATCAACAAAGATCAGTTTAAAAGATTTTCTTCAGATTTTGAGAGACTCTAGTCGCTCATTCCGCTCGCCATTTCCGGGTGAGTC
Source organism: Perca flavescens (assembly GCF_004354835.1). Classification (NCBI taxonomy): domain Eukaryota; kingdom Metazoa; phylum Chordata; class Actinopteri; order Perciformes; family Percidae; genus Perca; species Perca flavescens. The sequence continues at coordinate 12,054,966 of NC_041337.1, forward strand.
CCAACTGCCCTGCCTCCGACTGAACACGTCAGGTCGGCCAAAATGAACGCCAACAGCCCCTCGGACGGACGACAGCGCGGAACAGTCCGAACAGACTCAAGTCACCAACCTCGCCAGACTGTCCAACGGCCGATTATCGGCCCGGTGTGTAGCTGCCTTTAGACTACTCTGTCCTATGTGTGCATGATGTCTTAACCTACACTCAGCTTATAGTTTTGACAAATGTCCAATGTGTTAGTAACATAATGGCGGCGTTTGTGCTCTGGCCACAACACTCTTTAAGACTTAGATGTATTAAGATATTTTCATGCAGTCTTGTACTCATATTAACCATCACATATTTAATATTTAATGTTATCAGAAGTTTTCAGTCTTGACTCAAAAGGGTTTTTATCATTAACAATGTCATTTATAATGATATATATTGAATAGGCAAGTAAAATGCTCTGCTTTGTTAAAGTGTAACTACAGTTATTTTCAACCTGGACCCTATTTTCCTACGTTTTTGTGTCTAAGTGACTGATGGGAACAGCAATCATTAACATTGGTCCTGTATTAAGCAAGAACGCTGCAGTCGGCAGGAGCAAAACAAGGTACAAAGTAAGTTAATAGGGCGATTGTGCAGCTTGTATTTACATTCATAAAAGTGCTTGTTTTGCCATTAACAGACTCCGATCAATATTCTAAGTGTCTGACAACATCATGGATAGGATTTCTAAGGATGTTGACCTTTTTCTTAAAGATTATGATCCTTTTTTTAAACATAAAAACATCTGCGAAATTGTGTTTGCTAAAGCCACCAGACTCCATGTAAATAAACAGTAATTTCAGCATTGGAAAATTCAGTTCATTCAAAGCCCACAGAAACAAAATAGAAATTATAAAAAGCCGTTTTGGGTCGTTGTTCCACTTTTCCAACTATTGGTTGAAATAAACACATAGTTTACTGATTTACATGTGAAAATATGTTGGCTCTATACACGCTAAAAGTATTGTTTTTTTAAATGGAGTCTGGTGGGTTTAGCGCTAGCAACTTCAGAGCTGTTTCTGGTTAAACAGAAATGTCTCAAAGAGTTTTAAAAAGCCTATCTCTGTAGGGATTTCAACAATGTTGTCAGACACTTCTAAGCCTTTTATTGGACCAAACTGATGCTGAACATTTGCCCCAAAGGGTTACATTGCAGCTCAGTCTGTGGCTGCCAGTTACAGAGTTCACGTTTAATACTGGACCAATTTCAAAGATTGTTGTTCCTATCTGTCACTTACATACAAAATCATAGGAAAATAGGCTCCAGATTGAAAAAAGCTGTAGTTACCCTTTAACATGGTCACCATTATGCCATGTTGACGCTGTAATTGCACCATGACTTAAAGGTGAAAGAGTGGCTAAACGTCTATGTATTCTGTGCCACAGAATACAGTGCAACAGCAGTTACCCTATCCAGTCTATTACCCAGCAGCCTTTAGCTTATTTTATGAGCTTCTGGCTGTAGTCTTATATTTACTGGACAGATATGACAGTGGTGTCAATCTTCTTATCTAACTCTTGGCATGTAAGTGAATAAGCATATTTCCCATAATGTCAAACTGTTTCTCTAATATTAGCAAATCCATTCTTAATCTTTGTTTGAAGATTGTTGTTAGATGTGAGTAAATCAGATTAAAACATTGTGATAGCTGACGTAGTTTAAATGAGGGTACCAGGACTGCATGTCCCAGCAGTCTTTTCTGGTAAAGAGTCATTTTCGCGTCCAAAATTCCTTTGGAAGTGAAGGCTCTGGTGTCTAATGAGTTCAAGAGAAAGTTCTCTTCTATGAGCTTCCATGTTTTTAGACCCAGTGCATGTGTGGCTGGTGGTGAAAGGAACAGGATAATGAGCGGTTTCCTAGACCTGAAGCAGGACTTCATGACTGAGTGGGGCCTTGATATAATAAAGACCATTGGCTTAAAGTAATCCGAGTTTGGACTTTCGGTTTCTTAGCGGGTTTCGTGACAGACACTGGCAGCAGCTTAATTAGTTACAGTGGCATGTAGCAACGTAGGAGCAAAACCAGAAACAGCAGGAGTGGCGGGAAGCATCAGCAGAGTTAGACTGTATCCTGTCCGATTTTAAAGACCGCCTCATTGATTTATATGAAAAGGATGATTAGTGACTGTTCAACCATGTATAACTCGATGCTTGGCCTTTTGAACATCCAGTAGCACAGCAGCTGCTTTAAGTCAGAGTTAATGCCAGTAGTGACTTCCTACCTCACTTCATTTAATAAAGATCCCAGTCAGCTACCGAGCAGTGAGCTGCTGCGTGCCGTATTAATTAGTTCAGCATTAATGCTAGCTTTCCATTCGCTTAACTCAAGCTCATGTGCATAGTGTAGGGGGTCTAAGGGTGGCTGCATGTTTTATTCTGTTAGGCTTAGCAAAGCCTCTAGTTTATTTATCATTTCAAGGTTTGATTCCCTTCGCCCACTGCAGACTGTCATATTAAACATATGAACATCCATCTGTACAAGTCTGCCTCTAAACATATTGATGGTCTGCTTTTCTCTCTTCACGTGGTAGAGACACAACAGGCAGGTATGTGTGCATGGTGTATTTTTAATGGGAACAGGAAAAAAAATTCAAGGTATAGTTATATTTTTCAGTATACCATGTAACTATTTTTGTATTGCTGACATCAATATTTTTCAAAAAAATTGTATTAAGCCTATACGCATATTGTTTTGTCTTTTCTTTTAACTCACGAGTGGAGACAATCTTCCCGTGTCAATAAAATGTGCACAGTGTTCAAATTACCAGAGAAGCAACAACACACATCCAGGATGGTTACACACTGCTTTAGATTTGAGCAGCACTTGCCCACTTTGAATCCAAGTTCTGGTGCTGATTCCCAATTTAAAAGACAAAGCAAAGCTACCACAGGAATTTTGGGATCTTTAGTCAAAATAGACTTGACCCTCCCTTCGCCAGCAATAAATTTTTCTATGACCCTCCAAAATTATTGGGAAAAGAGGCATACCTCCCCAATAATTTATTGATGCCTTCTGTACTAGTTTGCACTTGGCAGAGATGTACAGATAGCTATCAGCCACTGTTTTTTTGCAACCATGACATACATGACTTAACCTCTGCTTTCTCATTTTACACATCACACTCCACTATTATGGTGGACATTTCAGTAGATTTACTCACTAACATTGTTGTTGAAACACAATAAGCATGGAAACTAAATGCACACTTCCTGCATTACTTCAAATACTAAATTACTCCTCTAGTAAACTTAGGGCTGGGCATCGTTCAAAATCTTTCGATCCGGTGCCAATTTCGATACCTCAGTTTCGATGCCAGTTCCTAATGATACTTTTTTTGATACCATATGTTTTAAAATCCATTTCAACATCAACAAAAATACATTAAACACAACACTTTTATTTTCCACCTTAATTGTGAATCAAAACAGTTTCTGGTAAAACTGCTCACTCAGAGTAACATTATTAAAAGTGCCTTGCCTTGCAAGCTCAGCCTGTCAGTCAGTCATCAGGGCAGAGAAACCACCGTTGTACCTGCTTTTTTACTGACAGTTTACTCCGTCTGCACCTCTCCGTGTGTGTGTGTGTGTGTGTGTGTGTGTGTGTGTGTGTGTGTGTGTGTGTGTGTGTGTGTGTGTGTGTGTGTGTGTGTGTGTGTGTGTCGGTCGGAGCTCCGCTCTGTGTCAATATGCGGAGAGGACAGATAAGCTTGCGCTTATGCGCTCAGGCGCTTTTGGAATGCTTTTTTCCTGTCCCATAAAAGTATCGACGTTGTCATGGTGGCTTGTTCAGAATACGATCTCATATTGTACTAAAATAGTTCATTGAAACATGTTTCTGAAAACATTTTAATCGAGAAATAGGCCGTGCAGTTGCTGAATCTGTCTTCATTTCAGCTCAACAAAGGTCAGTTTAAAAGATTTTCGTCAGATTTTGAGAGACTCTAGTCACCTCATTCCGCTCGCCATTTCCAGGTGAGTCCAGACTGCCCTGCCGTCGACCGAACATGTCAGGTCGGCCAAAATGAACGCCGACAGCCCCCCAGACTGACGACGGCACGGGACACACCGAACAGATTAGAGTCACTGACCTCGCCAGACTGTCCAACGGCCGATATCGGCCCCATGTGTCCCGGGCTTTAGTTTCAACACGATGGAGCTAGCAAAGCAATTATGTGTTTAAATGTGCGGGCAGGATTTATTCAGTTTGGGAAATCCCACAGTCTCTAAAGCTACAGCTCAAATTGTCTGGCTGACTAAATAGGGAGGGACCCATCTGCTAGCGATAGGGGCCGAGACTGAGAGCTACATGGAAAACTATGCACCAAACAAGCCACTTGGAAATTTTGCTGTTTTCATGAATACAAAAGTTGGATGCAGCTTGTTTCACTGCCCTCAAGTGGCCAAAAAATCTGTTATTTAGGTTTAAGAATTGTGGCTCATTAAACAATATGCAAAGGTGGAAAGAGTCCTTGAAAATTGTACTCAAGTAAAAGCACTGTAACATTAAAGAAACTTTACTTAAGTGAAGTATGTGTACAAATTTACTGAAATAGAAAGTAAAATGTAGGTCAGTCAAAATATACTCTGAGTAAACGTATTAGACAGGTGACCCTAAGACGGTCAATGTAATCATTTACAAATCCAGATAAAACACACCACTGCCACTTTGTCTGTGTTATCTGTCTGTGTTATTCCCCGGTATGTCATTCTGTTATGCTTGTACTTATGTTTGTCTGTAAGCGTGCTGTGTCCTTAACGTACGGTGTTTGTAAGAAAGAATTTCCCCTCTGGGACAATAAAGTGTAAAGTCTAACATGTAGCCTATCTCTTCTGAAAATGTGTCAGCTGAGTGCAGAGTGTAACCTATATGAAGCTATGCCCTCCTGCTGCCGCAGACACACCTGCAGCATCTTCTCTGCTGCAGCTGCTGATTTATCTCCTTTCTTCTGCTCCATTCTCATGCAGTAAAGTAGGATACTTACCAAAAAAAAGTGCTTAAGTAAAAGTAAAATTACATATTTTTAAAAATACTCAACGTACAAGTTCACAATAAAATGACCCATGATACAGGAATGAGAGTAAATGTAATTCATTACTTCTACCCCAGCCAATATCCACACACGTCACAAAAACATAAAATAAAACGCAGCAAAATATGAAGGGAGGAGACCTGCTGCTTTCCTGCCTGACAGACTCGGGAGACATGAATGCAAGATCTGTACTGAGTATAACAATGATCACATGAACACACGAAGCTTTGAAGACTAACGGCCTCTCTTATGGAACAGCCTTGTAGGCTTCACATAGATTTGTGATGGACTGACATTTGGCTTCCATTGAAGTCTCCCAAAGTGGACTCACAGAAAGGTGTCTATTAGCTCCAAGTGTATGTGGGTCACTAATACTGCCAACACACAGGCGTCATGTGAGTGATCATCCACAAGCTCAACATGAGCTCCTTTTTGGGTCCACTTATCACAATGGGTAATAAGTTCATTCCGTTTGGAAAATGTAGGTGCACCAAATCGCAATGTTGCGCAATGTTCTTTAAGGCTTTTAGTTTGTTTTACTTTATTACCTTAAACAAAGTGTAAGGTGTTTCTCCAACAAAATATAGTCTATTGTATTATGTTTTCAAAGAACATTGTCCCAGTAACATAATAGACTATTCAGGTTGCCAATTTGAGATGTACATTCTCATCAATTTATTTGAAGGGAAAGCCATGCTTTCCTCCATTATGCCCTTCCATGAGCACTATTGTCACCCTATATTTTTCTTATTGCTGAGACATGAATTGTGACCTTAGTGACTGAGGTATTTAGAAAGATTACTGTTACCCAAGGGTTCCAGTTTTTTTTCTTCTACTTTTTGCCTTCTTGCTTTAGCTGAAGATGGTTCACCTCAGCTTGTGAAGAGACGAGTGTTAGTAATCAATATTTTCCATGTGTTTTATACAGGACAAGATACCAACTACAATTTCAATTCATTCATGAGAAAATCTGACTTGTTGTAGCAGTTATAGAGGTAATTTGTGAGGGGTTCACATACTTTTAATATTGAAAGTATCAAATCAATATGCCAATTTGGAAAACAATTTGAGTGTTGTTAGTTTACATAGAGTGTATTTGTCTATTATAGTGACTTTGATGAAGATCAGATCACATTTTATGGATACATTGTGCATAAATGTAGATAATTCCAAAGGGTTCACTGTCTTTTTCTTGGCACTGTAGTGTGCACAGATGTGAGGTTTCAGTAATGACTAATGCAGGCTATAGGCTCTGAGCCTAAAATTCAAGTAATACTGACATGGAGATATTGATGAGATGTGAGAATTTCTTCAACAAAGCAGCAGAATGCAAGCTGACAACATCACATATTATATGAAGCTGTGCAACTTTCCACTGGAGACACAGGAACAATTTATGCATCTCAGGATTTCAGGAAGCATCGATAAGAATAAGATGTCAGTAAGCATCTCATTATTGTTTAATCTTTACATCTGTTCCTTCCATAAGGTCCCATTTTAAAATTGATGGCTGACAGATGATGTCAGTTATCAATGAATGCTTGTGACAGAACATGCACTCAGGGAAGCGGTGGAAATCGAGGGGGATGTTCTGTACTGTAGTGGAAATTTTACACATTTCTGTATTTTTTTTGGAAAACTTCCACTGAAATGTTTCTGCAAATGATGTGTTACATTTGAAATATGTTCTAGGATCTGCCTGTAAACAGCTGAGAATTGTGTGCAAGTATGGTAAGGAAACAGAAATGACTCAGAAATGAGGTGTAGAAACTTGCTTGTAATTTCTTTGTTGTATTCACAGGTCAGCAGTTGTTCTTGTGAATGCCACTTTCAAACAGTCACAGCAAACAAAAACACTATTTCAAGCACCAAAACATCCAATCATCCATTTGCCACAGCTTTGCCTTCCGGACTCTTTAACACAACGGTCCGATACAATGCACCAAACCCCCTGTCCATCTCACTCCCGATTTTACCCTCACTCGTGAACAAGACCCCAAGATACTTGAACTCATTCCACTTAGGGCAGTAACTCACTCCCAACCAGGAGGGAGAAATCCACCATTTTACGGTAGAGAACTATGTCCAGGGAATAAAGATATTGACTTTCATCCCAACCGCTTCACCCTTGGCTGCAAACCACCCTAGTGCGTTCTGGAGGTCACAGCAGTGGCGGCTGGTGATAATTATTTTTGGGGGGGCACTTATTATTGGTGGTGGGTGGGGGGGGGGCAAATAAATACAAAGCAGTACTTTGAAACTGGGCAAAACAACCAGCACAACTTTATTTAAACAACTATGTATTTAAAAAGAGCTTTCAAGATTCAAGTTACAAACATAATAAGATAGTGACTCACTTAGTTTTTTTTAACTCACAACAGAGTAAATTGATTTAACTGTAGGGTTATTTTTTTTCCTGTCTTCATTTAACTCGTAGTTTGGACATGAAACAAATTGCACCCACGACCAGTACTACTTTAAAACTTGAGATTATGCAAAATAATCTTTTACCAGAAGTCTAGCATGGCTAAACTAAATGATTCAGTATGGTAATCAAAATAAATTTGGTAGATAGGCCAATTAGGTTCAAACCCAATGTACTCAAACCACAACTTAAATATCAAAAACCTGACAAAGAAAATAAAAATATAAAACCAAATTAACCAAAAACTGAGATCTCTTATTTCATAGAGATAACCAGGGGAATACTATATCAGTCTGTTTATTCAACCTTGTTTCATTAGTTTGAGTGCACTCAAGTTCCTACCACCAACCTTAGCAGGTAAAACTGTCCATCCTGGCTCCTCAGAGAATAGAGTAGGGAAACGACGTAACCACATTTCACTTAAACATTTTAGCTTAAACTCAATGTTATTTGTCCATCTTAATTGACTAGCTTATAGCAAACATAGCAGTCACAACTAAAGGACGGAAAATACATACGTGTCTAGCTGAATTAACCAACAGCTAAGTTAAAATTTACAACAACAATTTCAATATTAACCATACCCTTTTATCAGGTTCATCAGGTTAGTAGCTAATTCCGACTGGCTTTAAAACACAAATCAAGCAACAATTCTCAAGGTTATCAACACCGATAGTAGTGATTTGCTGTTAGCTAGCTAGCAGCTAAGATAACTCACCGGAATATTCAATTCACACGCCGTTTGGATGGGGTCGGCAGCTCCACGACGTTTTATAACTTCTCTTTCACGAATCTCTCCTTGTTTATTGTTGCTAGTTTCCTACTTTAATCAAAGTGGTTAGACCATTTCACCAACACAAGAGCTACCTGCTGGCGCTACTATTGTGTCCACCTTCTCTCTCCAATAGCGGCCGGGGGAAGAGTTGAATGACAGGTGTTGAGAACCAATCAGATTGGATAAAATAACATGTCTCCAATTCTGATTCGCCAGGGACGCAGCGAGGTGCGTCCGGAGGAGAATTTTTAAGAAACCAATTAGAGACCAGCTTCAGGTCACATGCTGGCCGAAAGTTTAAGGACTCACATACACATCCATTTGGCCGGCGTCCCTGCAGCCCTATGCTGCAGCCAAGAAACCGGAGGAAACATATTGAAACATAGAAAATAGTTAAGCGATTAAAGCCAGTTTGTATTAAATGCTGAGGCTCTTACTGCCAGTTATGAGTAAACTATTTCATTTTTTATTTCATTTTTATATCATTTTTGTATACATTTATATTTATGGAATTTTGATGGTGGCGGCGCCCCAGCACCCTCTATTGACAAGCCGCCACTGGGTCACAGTCTGATTTAGTGAAGAGAACCACATCATCTGCAAAGAGCAGAATCGCAATTCTGAGGTCCCCAAACTGGGCACTCTCCTACCCCCAGCTACACCTTGAGATCCTGTCCATGAAAATCACAAACAACATCTACATCTACAGACACAGCTCTCACTTTGGTTTTACAAGGACCAGATGGCTTGTAGCAATGACCCCGGAACCCCATATTCCTATAGAACCCCCCACAAGACACCCAGGGGGACACGGTCGTAAGCCTCCTTTAAATCAACAAAACACATGTAGACTGGACGGGTAACTCCCGTGACCAGGACGGAATCCGCATTGCTCATCCTGGAGCAGAGGTTTGACAATCGGTCTGAGCCTCTTTTCCAGCCACCTGGAATGAATTAAACAAATGCTACATTAAAAAGGCATGTCAGCCAAAACAGCCCAACAATATCCAGAGCCTTCAGCATCTCATGCCTTGCCGCAGAGGAGCTTTTTGACTACCCCAGAGACCTCTGCCAGGGATATGGATAAGTCTTTCCCCGAGTCTTCAAACTCTGCCTCCTCCACATCTGGTGTTAATTTTTTCATACAGTTTTATTAACTAAAGTCATCACTGAAATGTTGGCAGGTAGTATATATAATACCTGCCAACAGTATTTTTTATTAAATGCTGGGGCACCTTGCTGCATTTTATATGCAAAACAAAATCCATATTTCTGCAGTCACAAAGTAAGTTTAATGTTAAATCCTCCCTGGGCAGCTTGTTACTCCACCATTCTTCCACACCCTCAGGTTTGCTAGTGTTGTTGCACTAAATTATACTCACACTGGACCGTCCTGCCAGGGGGCATATCAGTTACAGTCTAACGCACCAGAAATACACAAGCCTCACATGCAAACAAAGAAACTCTAAATATGCAGTTCTTTCTCAACCATGATATCACTGGCACCAGCACTCTAATCCATTACCCTAGACGCCTACACTGGAAGGGATCTGTGGATGCCTGATAAACACAAACAGAAACAAATCCTGACAACTATGCCCACATTTACTGTATGTTTCCCTGCCATTATCGCTTAGTGGTTTAGTAGGAGGTGGTAGAATACATGCCATTATATGCAACCTCCTGAAACAATTTGGGGTTACATGACCCCATGAAGCCATTTTATGGGCTGCTAGCACTTCAGGAAAGTTTTAGGACTTGGCGCCCTTCACTGGCGCCCTTTCTCCCCCGCACCCCACTGGAGATGCTTCATTTCATTTCCTTCCTTTAGTTCCTCCTCTTTTGTGCTGTTTTATTTCACTCGTCTCTTTTCTGACAAATAATTCCCAAAAGATAACCTAAAGTGAGAGAAAGATTCTCCCCGTTCTCCAAGGCAACTAATTATCTGACCACTTTATAATTGGTCAAGAGCCATTACAGATAGCTAATAAAAGTGGAAGTTGATAATAACTGTTCTGCTGTGGAGTGTCAGGAAAAAAAGTATAGTTGTGTTTTGGAGTTGAGGGAAGGAGGTTGGAGTTCCTGGCAAAGGAGTGAAAGCTAATTAGATCTTGTTTCCCCGAGCTCCGGCTGACAAGTCGCAGTGTGTCAGTCTTTTGGAATAAATGGGAACAGGTGTTGACTTGAGTAGAGCTGAGTGCATCGTTGTGTTGTCCAATCTCATGCCATCATCTGTCAAAGGGTTTTCATCAAGCATATTCAGTTTATTGTTACAGTAATTATGTGGATGCAACAGGACCTCAGGACCCTTTCTGTTTGATTAATACATGCAACATTAAATGTTTCCATTATGATTGTCATTACACTGTCGTCTCCAGCTTTGTTTTAAAATATAATACCTACATTTTTATTTCCTCTTTGCACTATGCACAAAGACATCCAATATGCATAACTGGACAAAACACAACTTTCACACACTACACACATGGGCAGAGAAGATTAAAATATATTTTTTTTAATTAATGCAAGGGGTTAGCAGTGGCTTCACAGGAGACAACTATTTTCTAATGAATAAATAGATCTTATGATCTATTTATTTTCTTATGAGAAACATTTCTAACATATTGCAGCAGAGCATGAACACGTAGTTTCAGCCATGAGTGACACAGTAATCTAATCTTAGTCTTGCAAATTTGCAACTGAGGTGTTACATATAATGCCAAATGGTTACAGACATGAGACCAATCTGTCCTTTCTGTGCGAGCATGATGTCTTACTCACACTCAGTTTTTACTGAAATTTCATAGTTTTTAACAAATGTCCAAATGTTAACTAACATGATAGCAGTGTTTCTCTTAGACAAACACTCTTGAATGTAGGTCTAAGACTCAGCTATATTAAGATGTGTTAATATAATTAATTTATTTATTTGTTATCAGAATTTTTGAGTCTTGAACAGGTTTGTATCACTACCAATGCAATTTATAATCCTAGGTATTAAAAAGGCAACTCAAATGCTTTGCTTTTTTTAATCAGGGTTATAGTCTAGGTATATGTAATCTATGTCACAGAATACAGCACAACAGCAGTTTTTAAAATTAAATAGTTCGACATTTTGGGAAATATTTTCTCGCTGACACGAAGAAGAAAAGACCGATACCACACAATATCTGTGTGTTAAATGTGATGCTACAGCCAGCAGCCTTTAGCTTAGCTTAGTATAATGATGTTATCATTTGACCGAGCCAGGCTAGCTGTTTCCTCCTGTTTCCAGTCTTTATGCTAAGCTAAGCTAATGGGCCACTGGCTGTAGTCTTCTATTTAATGGACAGATATGACAGTGGCGTCAATCTTCTCATCTAATTCTCTGCAATAAAGCACATTACACAAAATGTCAAACTATTGCTTTAATATTAGCAAAAGCATTTTTAATATTAGTGTGTGTGTGTGTGTGTGTGTGTGTGTGTGTGTGTGTGTGTGTGTGTGTGTGTGTTTGTGTATATGTAATCGGTCTTTCTGCTTTTTGAGCTGAGAGAACAGGAAAAAAAAGGAAATAATTTAATATTGTTATATGCAATATATATATAAACCTTGTGATGTCTAATGAGTTCAAGAGAAAGTTCTCTTCTATGAGCTTCCATGTTTTTAGACCCAGTGCATGTGTGGCTGGTGGTGAAAGGAACAGAATAATGAGCGGTTTCCTAGACCTGAAGCAGGAATTCATGACTGAGTGGGGCCTTGATATAATAAAGACCATTGGCTTAAAGTAATCCGAGTTTGGACTTTCGGTTTCTTAGCGGGTGTCGTGACAGACACTGGCAGCAGCTTAATTAGTTACAGTGGCATTTAGCAACGTAGGAGCAAAACCAGAAACAGCAGGAGTGGCGGGAAGCATTAGCAGAGTTAGACTGTATCCTGTCCAATTTTAAAGACCGCCTCATTGATTTATATGAAAAGGATGATTAGTGACTGTTCAACCATGTATAACTTCAGTGTTTGGCCTTATGAGCTTCCGGTAGAACAGCAGCTGCTTTAAGTCAGAGTTACTGTAGTCTCGCTTTGCCAGACATTCCTCCACAGCGCTGCGGAGGAGGGTCTGGCGAGTCCACACAACATTCCGGGATGGGAGAAAAACATGCTCTGGTTTATTGGCAAACTAAGCTCGGGAAGGAACTTGTTTTGGTGGAACACGTGTACGTTCAAAAGTTGTTTTAGTTGTGCAACAGAAATCTCAGATTGGACAGATAGTCTAGCTAGCTGTCTGGATTTACCCTGCAGAGATCTGAAAAAACTGGGTCCTTTTCAAACACAAACTTAAAGACTTTTTAATCAGAGGTCAAGCACGTGACCACTGACTATCGGCTTCGTTGTTATTGTGTTATTCTGTTTTAATATGTTTATTTTAACTATGTATTGTTGAATTTTATGTAAAGGCCCACTAGGGACTGACATTGAGAATTAGCTTCGGCTAAAATGTTGTAGTATGTAACATGAGCTTATGTAACATACTTGTCCCTATTCAAATAAACTTAAAAAAAAAAAACCATAGTCCTCATAAATCGACTGGAGTTTAAAATGCCAGTTCCTGAACATACTACCTTTTTCAACTCATATTCAAAACCATCTGATTTATTTGTATTCTGTTCAGTTTATTTTGAATTTCATCTTCTACGCAAACACCTAAAGCCAAATTTGTTTTCCTCTTCAACTACAGCGTACTTTACTTTCTGGCATTTCTTAGAAGTGGGAAAATGACTTATGGAGGCCATGACACTGACTATATTGGCTATAGGAACTAAATGGGCTCAGAAATGTGATGTGGCTGTTTGCAGCTAATAAATATAAAATCTTCAGCTGGAAGTTTTCTCCACTCATGAGCTAAGTGAGTTTCCAAGTATTGCCCTAGTTGTTCAGCTCAATAGGAAATGAAAGCACCTCTGTGACTTTTTCGTCTTGTGGCTTACATAGTGAATGTTTACAATTTGTTTAAAAAAAAATAAAAAAGTAATTACAAGGGGAAAGACAGAATGCATTCCTTAGATTTATGAACAATAATGGAGGAAGGAAACCTGATTTAAAAGTAAAGCATACACTATCTTAACTGAAGTGTGATTACAGTTAAGACATAGACAATATATTAACATAGTCACCCTACACTAGCTAGTAGTAGCTAGCAGCTATTAAGCAACTGAATTGACAAACAGTTTGTAACAGCCAAGGCCGGATTGGGATAATTAAGATAATTCAGGTATATTTTTTTTCTTATATTACTACACACAAAAACTGTAGCCAAGTGTCTTTGGTTTCAAGAGTTAGTCAATTGCATTTCCTTTATTGCTAGAGGAATAAATATTCATATAGGTTTTGTGCAATTTTGGAGTACCTAGCATTTCCTCAGAGCTCCAACTGCTCTGTCGATTATAAAGCTCTGTTGGCTCTGACTAACTGTGAACAATCGAGTGTGATGACAGGCAGAGATCATTCAAGGTTAAAAACAGGCAGGGTGGAGGGGCTGATGGTCTACAGTTTTGTAGCTGCCCCGTCTTGTTTTCGGCTTTGATTTACCCATTTAATTTAGCATTTTTAACACTGACTTGACCCTCGGGGCTAATCAGCTGCCAGACCACAGGTAATTCTCTCGGTGCTCCTGGTTGCAAGTCAGGCCTTTATTTGTAAAAAATAATAAACATAAAGCACCTCAGCCCCATTAGTCTGCTCTTGCATGCTCCTCCTGTTGTTTTTAGAAATCTGTCATGCCGAGAAGGATTCCAGCTTTATGCTGTCCTTTCATGACAACATTCACAACCTCATTTCCTTTTTTTTCTTATACTTATTTTTTCTGAACCTTCCTGATTACTTCTACTTCAGTTAATGATTACATATATTTCCCAGAATGCATTTTGTGCCTTAAACTGTAATTTGCCATAGCTTAAGCAATGATTGCTTGGTATTGAATGGTTGTTAAAGCATATTTAGTGATGAATGGCTGATGGACGTGTTACGCTGTAAGAAATCTATTCTACGACGGTTGAGTCACTTGAGTAGGTCCACTTTAAAGTAACAGCCATACGTGTCCCTGTGTATTTATATAAGTTAAATTACATGTATGGCTGGAAAATGGACCAACCATTGCATCCATTATGTGAAATGCGGCTTCTTTGCTTTAGCTCACTGCTAAAGTAAGTAAGTAAAATACAGTTTAAACATTATTTAAAACAGATGAGTCCTGGGTCCATTTTGTTGTTTGGTGGTATGTTTTACTTTGCTGTCATGAGGGTGCAAATTGTGCTGACAGAATGCTGTAATAGACCTGTATGCAATTTAGCCACAGGCATGTTTTGCATAAGAGGCAGGAGTCTCATTTTCTCTATCTGGACAGTTAGCGATATCATTCTACGTGTTTTAACTGGAAATAAAGTTTTTTATTTTTATTTTATATTTAATTCACTTGTAACACTTTCAAATGTATAGCTTGTCTCCTGTAAGAAAACATATATCTTAGACATAAGTGGTTTGTTTGTCTTTCGGGTGTTGACCTCAGACAGATGAAAAGTTATGAGTGAATGATCTTAGTCGCAACTCTTTTGAATGTAGCTGCGTAAACAGTCCGGTCAGCGCAAAACAGACTGACAAATCCACAGCGCCATTGAATAATTCAAAGCCCGCTGCCATCCATTCATCCTGCCAGCTTTTAAAGCCTCTGACTGCACTATTGATCTGTGTGCTTTGGCTGTACCCCATCAGATGTGTATTGAATGACCAAAATCAAATGAACAAGATAGTTGAAAAATAAAATTAAAAAATATTTAAGATTAAACTGATAGAGGAGAAAAACATTGCAATTTTATTAAAGGCCTATCCCAATGGCAAGTTTCTCAACTCGAACTTATGTAGATCATGCGTTGTCATTCTGTAACTCTAAAATGAATCTAGGGTAAGGTTTTATGTCCTTTTAATATTATGGGATTTGAGTCCCCTCTGAATATCCCTTAAGTACTTGAAGGCAACTGATTAGTAGCACTTAATTATCTATTACAAAGCTATTAAGACCCCATTCCTAAATAAAAAAAGATGTAATAGGGTTATTTCCTTCTTTTCTATGACCAACCATAAAAAAGAACCGTTACGTTAAAGCAAAGGATTCTTATTTGTCAAATAAGGACATTTTAGAAGAACATCGGACATAGTTTATATACAACAGAATATTCTCACCATCAGCTTACCACCAAAGATAAGCTCACTAAATGTTTAAATCCTTGTTAAAATGCTTTTAGGGTTGTCACAGTATTATGAATGTTGTGTTTCTGGGGTGGCCTTATCTCCCCTGTTCAAAATAATTTTAATTGCATATAACTAACTGTGCTGAACTGTACATAAGGGAATGCAAATTACATTTCATTTGCATAGATTGTTGAATCAAATTACCACCGAGACCAATTCAATGGAACCTTTTTTCAGCGAAGTCACAACAGTTGAAACATTGATGTAAACAAGTGGGAGACAGTCCATTCATATTACCTGAACCAATCTAGACACCATCTCAATTTAGTGTTTTATTAGTGTTTCATCAACTTCAATTAAATCAAGTGTGCAACGTCTCTGGGACTCGGAGAGAAAGAAAGGCACTGCTCTGCAATCCCCAATACTTGGATTTTAAATATTTCATTACTACTTTTTTTTTTTTAGCTCAACTTGCATAAAAAGAGAAGTGGGGCGGTCTAACGCATTGCTAGCACATGCAGTGTGCAGCATTTATGAGACAACAGAGTGGGTTGAGTGAGTGTGCCTGCAGTCTCTCCTGCTCAGAATCCGGCTGTGCGTAGCTGAAGTCTGTAAGCAGTGCAGGCTGATTGCCTGAGTGTTTGAATCTAGTCATTCCTGTGTGTATGCTTTGACATTGATGCCAACAGACAGCCGACTTCTCCATGTGTAAGCAAACCAGGCTTTTCACCTGAGGCAGATCTTTGATGTTTAGGACCTGTAAATGGAAATGAGAAGAAACATAGGTGTAATTCTCTCGATGTGGCTTTTACAAAGACTGACGGCAGCAATAAGTAAATTTGCTGAAAATCATAAAACTTTACAGACTCTTGTTCAAAGTTACAACTGATTAATTATTTTAACAAACCTGTCACAGTTCATGGTTTACCCCTGGTAGTGAAGCTTTTAGCTGACTTCTGAAAACGTTTTTGACAATTGTTTTTGATGACATGACACAGCATTTAAAAATGTATAACCGTTGAAGGCTTCACGCTACTCTGATATCCATTAAAGCTGCAGGTGATGGACTCTCAGATTCTCCCTCTAAGGTTAAAACACAAAGCTGTGTATAATTTGCCCACAGTAGGCCCATATTAAGCCATATACAACTCATTAGTAACACATTATATGCCATATAATAACAATTAGAAATACAAACTGGACGTTGTTTGTGATGTTCAACGGATTAGAAACTCTCCTTTGAAAAACACAAGAGCAGCATGTCTTTCTGACCAGGTTATTCAGGATAATCCACAGAGCTCCCTGTGGACACTTTTTTTGCATTTTCTTTGTTAAATAGTTTCCAATCAATGAGGTTTTGTAGATCCTCCTGGGTAACGAGGATTTTGTCTATGGAAAGATATGTTTTTCAATGCTGAAAGCACAACAAAAGACATTCTTGCTCCTATTGTTGCGGTCATGTGTGGACAACAAAAGGGAATTTTTATAATGCATCCATGTTACATGCAATCCATATTGTTAACTATGCAACATTAAATTGCTGGGAAATGTATTCATGCATGAAGCACATGTGATTTATGTGCAAGCATTCACCAAAATAATTAGTGTGCCACGTCTTGCTGTTTACCAATTAAAAACATTGCTGTTGACTTCGCTGAGCTCTACCAAACGCATTCAGATCTGCTTTAAGAACATAATTTTTCCCATTAACAAAACACTTCCACCATTTCGGCTGACCAGATCTATTTTATGTGCTTTTAAAACACTTAACAAAAGTGAGGTAAAACAAAACAAAAGAGCACTCTGCTGCAGACTCACTGACGTTGTCCATGTCAGGATCTGACGCCTCCATTAACCCCGACTAGTTGATTAACTGTGAGAACAGTACACAGGCAGGTAATGTATTCACTAAGTCGATGGCAATGTCTTTTGCACTGTCTGCACAGGTAATCTGTTTAGGACGAGACATGCTGTTAGGAGGCAAGTAACTGGCTGGATGCATTTGCTGCTGTAATGGACTGCTTTTGGTATTAGAAAATACATTTTGTTCCTTGGTTCAAATTGCATCTAGTTTTATACATCACTTCATGCCTTCAGAGAAAATGAGAAGATTGATGTAAACCGTGTTATCCTCGTTATCCAACCACTACCTGTCTCCTGCACAGTAAATAGAAAAAAACACAGATTAAAGCCAAAGTTTCCATAGGGTTTATCTAGAACACTCTAAGCACCATTGAAACTAATTTCTGTTTGCATAAAAGTAAGTTTCACACTCACATTGGGCATAATTACCATATTTGCCTAATTAAATATACTTATCTAAAGTTTTATTTTTCCCCCCCTATGGCTGCTTAATTACTTATAAAGAGGAATGTTTTCCGAAAAGGTTTTTGTTCTCATATCTTGCGTGCCGTATATATCTGATATTTTATTCAGAAATAGTCAAAATACAGCTGTTGAGAATATTGCTCTTGTGATTCACACATGTTCGATAAATCTGTGCAGCAAGAATTCCTCGCTTCATGTTTTCCATTTAAACACAAATAAAGATACTGTAAGTGGTTTCATGTTTCTCCTGAGGCACATAACAGATTATTTGAAACGATGGAAACTCAGCTATTTCGATCAACAATGTCTATCTATTTGATTTCCGACCATAACAATGACGGAATTCATAGAAAGTTAAATTTGTTATGCTCATTCATAGCTATTGATTTCTCACACACAAACTGCACTATCATTTAAATCTAATGGCACAACACCTTTGAATGACTTTGGAACAAGCCCATCCACACACTGTATGAATCCCTGTGTCGATACTACTCAGTTTTAAGTAATGGTCATGCTCCAGCAGGGGTCAATGGGATCTTGTGGGTTTTACCATCTGTACTCTTGACTTTGCAGTCTCATTGAGACACATAAGACAGTAAATCTGGGGTCAAACAAAAGACAGCAGGTTGTAATATAAAGAGTAGTGTATCCTTTCCCTGATTTAGAAAGTCATGCAAGAAAAAATAAGGAATGTGACATTGTTAATGTGATTAAACTGCCACTGTGTTGACATTTCATTTACTGCAAATCAGCAGTGTTGTGAGCTGCCAGAGGCTGTGGATCATGTCTCATTTTATAGGTTTTATCGGGGAGCCCAACAGGGTAGAGATCCCCACCCTGAGATGATATCATGGTATATGAAAGTACTAAAAGTAGCTTGAGATGGGAAACTGCAGCATCCTTTGCTATGACCCAGGAGCCATACTGTATATGTGAAACAGTGTTCAACTGTAAAATACATTATTATCTATGTATAGTTGTCTTGAAAAACCTATTTCTGTCGAGCAGGTGCACTACACATTCTTGTAAATATAACAAAGACTTTCCACTAAAGAAAAGAACTGCATCACCAGTTTCAGCATTGGATCAAAAATGACATATGTTTACAAGTGAGAAAGGGGGGAAATAGTGTGGCACTGTTACAGAGCCACAAAGTCTGCAGAGGTTGGACTACATGGATACGCAATACCGCTCTTCGCTTTGTTTAAATAAAAATAAGACTCTTACACAACAAGGATTTTTGGCAACTTTCATACTTTTTGTTTGTAAGTCCTCCAACTTGTCGTTTGTCCGACACACAGAAGTGCTTTCTAATCTGATGCCAAGACATCATTTGTCTGTTCCTTCCAAAACCATTACCAACTACTGTTAAAAATATATCAGTTTAATGATGTGACGACATTATGGATAAGGGTTTGGTTAAGCTTAGGCACAAAACCGTTTGGGTGACACTGTAGGTTCAGGGAATCATCATGGTTTTGGTTCAAATGAATACTGTACTTAAGGTTAGGGGACCTATTGTGGTCATGGTTAAAAATGGACTCTTGGTTAGAAAAAAGGGAAATGAACACAGACTCTGTGTCAAAGTACAACATTTTGTTGTCCTACCAAACCCCTCTCCCAACCTCGACTTTCTCATTTGCTTCTGTCATAATTACTACAGCAACAATAAGGCTTTCTCACTTGAACAAAAAAACATACAATATTTCCTTTGGGGGCATTGCTGAATGTCATTTTTCATGGGATGAGAAACCGCATCCAAAGTGTTACAGCTACAAACAACGTCCAAATATACAAACACATTATACAACACTCCAACATTATTATTATTGAGGCCCATGTTGAATTCCACATTCACACATAAAGTACTCAAATACTTCAGTGGTAGCCTGAAAGCACGAAACCATCATCTATATGTTTGATGGTTTGATGTTTTATGTATCGCAACTAAGATCAGATAAGACTACCATCAAGATGTTACATCAGAGAGCAAACTGGATGTTTAAGTGTGTAACAAATGGTATTATATGAGGCAGATCAGCGGTGACTAATACAAAGGACCTCAGGATACAAAACACTACTTCAACGTGAAATACAAAATGCTGCATGAGAACAAGATTTTACAAATAATCTGTGGCTGAGTAGCTGCATGAGAGATGACTATTATTCTTTTATATTACTATTCTTATTGCTATTATTGTCCAGACTGCTGAACACAGCTACGTGCCTCCTGGTGCCATGTGTAGAAAGATTAGACAGAATTTTAAGCATTCAAACTGCCCGCACTGGCATAGATAGAATTATTATTTATACACCCTTTCATAACAAGAATTTACATGTTTACAGTTTGCCACTATTATGTAATAGTCATCAAAAGTTTAATATCAACATGTCATTTTTTTGAGAAATCAATAGCAATATGTTCCAATTCTGTGCTGTACACGTCCAAATGCTGACTTTCAGACGAGGTAATCGTGTCAGGAAATGAGCCATGTTGTCACACCGGCTTGAAGATGCTGGATCAATACCCAGGTGTGTGTTTGTAATGGAAGGTCTTCAAATCTTGATAGCTTAATGATTGCAGGTTAAGGAAACAAGGTGATGGGCTGGTGACAAGTAGACAGCTAGTCTGTAAGGATTTATTGTGTTTTTACCGAGTGGGGAAGCTTTTGAGATGATAATTAGCCTGCAAATGAGAATTGATCCCCCTCTGCCAGCTGGTAATGTCAATGTGTACAAATATTTGGAGAGCATGCATGATTGGCTTTTGTAATCGGTCTCTATATTTGCAGCCAGTCTCATTGGACACTCGTTTTAAATATCAACTGACTTCATAAAATGGCAGTTGCTGTAAAGCCATGCAAATAGTCTCTTTCCTCGATGGCAGCGCTCCACCTTTGCACTGCTGTAGAAACTAAAGGCTGGAAGTGCTCAAGGGAATCATAATAGAAGAAAATGTAAACAAATTCATGAGACTAGTGGGACCATCTGGTGTGAGAACATTCAAAATGTATACTGGAGCTTGAGAAATCAAGAAGCAAAGGGTCTGAATGTTTTTAAACAGCTTAGTAGATAGGAATAGATTAATCGTGTGCTGCCACTGCCTCCTCTCATCTTTGAATGTTGGCAAATATTAGCTGTCACAGTTACTGAAACCATTTCATTTATGTCTCTTTTTTTTGTCAGCTCATTTTTTATATCCATCGGTATTTTGAAATAGGAAAACAACTTAATAAGGCTTTTCTTGGCACTTCTCTAAAGATCAAGACTTTTCTAAATGAAAGGATAAGCACATATTCTCGCGTTAATTAATGCCATACTCATCGAATGGATCCACAGCTTAAAAGAAAACAAAACAAATTATCTCTCTGTTTAAAATATATTTCAATGCATTTGGGTGAGTTTATGTTAATCAAGGAAGGATAACCAATGCAATTAATGTAAAAAATCATCAGTAGAATTTCCTGACACCAGTACTATCCTCATTGAATCATCCTGGTGCTACACCTACAGTAAGTGCTGCACATTGATAGAACTGTAAAAAATCATGGTGTTGTCTCATTTCACAGAGTTTATATTTGTTTAATTAAAAGATGTCTGACATTATAATTAAACAACAATAAAAGCTAAATGTACAGTATTGTAGACAATACCCTCATAAACAGTATCCGTACAGTATTAGTGCATGACTCCTAGTTTTAAGTATGTTTTTAGCCATGTTAGTTAGTTGATAGTTTTCACTTGTTCAGTGAATTATATATATTGGATGGATTGGCACAAAACGTAGTACAGATGTTTATGGTTCCACAATGTCAATTGTAGAAGCATAAGTGGTCTCTAAACTTTTCCTCTGGTACCATCAACATGGCAAAATTTCAATGTGTCCAATGACCAATAGTTACAATTAAATACAAGCTGTAATTTGTGTTTAGTGATAATTAGCGAATGTTATCATGCTAGCATGGTAAGCAAAGATGTCGAACATGGTAAACACATCTGCTAAATATCAGTATGTTGTCATTGAGCATGTTAGCTGTAGACTCTAACTGTTGTTTTTTTCTGTAGGGCTGTGTGGCAAAATACATTGTATGGAGGGTCAAGTCCACTGAATGCAGTAGAGGAAGAAATGGCAAAATATGTTGTGAAGAGTGCCACAATTACAGTCTTTGCTCACATCAAATATGGAATAAAATTTAGATTTTTGTCCTTACTGCGGCATGAAAACTAGAACCTTTATAATGGTTGTCCCCTTACACTATCACAGTGCTTAACACAAAACAAAATGTTATAAGTTTCTATGTAGAATCAATTTGCTCCAGTTCTTTCAAAAGTATAGCTTGAATGTTGTGTTTTCATGGTAAATCCCAACTGCCTCTGACCAGAAAGCGAGTCCCTCTCTTCGACACAGCAGTGACTCATGGGAGCCTCCATGTTGTCTCATGGAAGGCTGGATGATGTCCAAGCTGCTTAGCCTGAAGGCGGCCAAACTTTTTCTTTCTGTCCCCACTGCGGGTTAGGCTCAGGATATCAGCTGGCATTAGGCTGACAGAACAATCCCTTTAATATCTCGGGCAACTTTACAGTGGCCATATGAAATCTTTTATTATATTGACCTTTTCTTGCTCGTATGTTTTATATGTATTAGTAAAGAGCAGAACACATAAACTGCTGTGCTGAAATGATTAAATAACTGAGCTTTCAATTCATCACTCATCTTTTTCCCCAGCTGACACTGTCACTTTGAGTGCTCAAGCTGAAGAAAAATAAAAATCACAATCAATACGGACACTGTCACGGTACCATTGATTACTTCTTATTTAGGTCTGCTTGAACTACTCAACACTTTCGGTTTTCTTTGTGGCATCAAGCCTTTGTTTAAGTCTGAGTAAATTTTAAGCGGCACAGCCTCAACACAGCAGGACAGTGATGGATTGTTGGGTTGATGGTGAGATTATGCAGGTGAGACAACTCCAAGCCTTTAATCCCACGCTCTTTTCAGGGAAACTATGTGATGGCTGTGCTCTGTTTGTTTTGTTCTGAAGATGCAATTTCTTTTCCTTTTTTAAACTTTTAAAAAGCCAGAGCAGGGTACCAGATGCATATCTAAATGTTCGAGATTGGAGAATTGCAACCACTG
Organism: Perca flavescens; assembly: GCF_004354835.1. Lineage (NCBI taxonomy): Eukaryota > Metazoa > Chordata > Actinopteri > Perciformes > Percidae > Perca > Perca flavescens. Next base: position 12,077,913 of record NC_041337.1, read on the forward strand.
TGGTATCGTGACAGCTCTAGCACAGAGAACATAAGCAAATCCTGTAAGTATTTATGTTGTGCTCTGCGTTGTCCCTCCTGCTTTGAAAATTTCACAGCAATGCTCAGCTGAATGAAATCATACATTTAAAAAAAGAAAATACATTTTCCCCTCCTGGCAGCATCCCCTCAGTAGGCCTGCTAGTGCACTAATTAAATGCCACAAATTAATTTGAGTGAAACCTAACATATCTAGAAAGAGAATGCACAGGAGGAGACAGCCACACAGTAGCTTTTTGTCACTGTGCTTGGTGATTACCAGCAGTGGTACGGATTGCCTGCTGAGGGATTTAGAAACGGCAGGAGAAAGGGGATAAAATAGTGCCAAGAATAAAAAAACAAGGCTTTGGGCAGCCTTCGCTCATGACTTTCCTGAGAATTGACCGCCTGGGCTTGGGTGGGTCAAATGAATTGAGTCGGAACTAATCCTGAACTAAAGGAGCTGCTTCTTTGTAGCCAGAGCATGGTAGATGGGGGACGTCTGCGATCTGGGGTCGAGAGACACAGTTTGATGGATTTGGTCTGCCTAGCTGTAAAAGTCGAGTTGAGGGGCACAGATAAAACCATAGAAGCCCACTGATCTGTGAACACACTGAAAACAATTGTTTTCTGCTTGTTTGTAAGGCATCTTTTTTTTATTCGCCCCTGTTTGTTCGTGTTGGACTAGCCTTGCTTTGACCTTCCTCCACAGCTCGGCGGAGGAGGGTCAGGCTAGTCCACACAGCATTCCGGGATTGGAGAAAAACGTGCTCTGGTTTATTGGCATTTCTTTAAACTAATCACAATCATCACGGGCGGCACTAAGCACCGGACAGAGCCTCGGTGCTGCTGCAAAATAGCCTTGGGAAGAAACTTGTTTTGGTTGAACACGTGTACGTTCAAAAGTTGTTTTAGTCGTACAACAGAAAACTCAGATTGGACAGATAGTCTAGCTAGCTGTCTGGATTCTGGATTTACCCTGCAGAGATCTGAGGAGCAGTTAACCATAGTCCTCATAAATCCATCGGAGTTTAAAATTCCAGCACAAAGAAAGCGGGAGGTAACAGGACATCCGGCCGAAAATAGTGAAATCCGGCAGAATTTTCAGCGGCAACGGAGCAATCCCGGAAGTGGAACGTCGCAGATATAGTAGACTAGTGTTGGACTGACTATCCATGTGTGGGTTCCAGGGAATGGGCTGCGTGAATTAATGTAGCGTAGTGTGTACCAAATTACACTTCAGAATCAATTCTCCTGTCCAGACCTCTCTCTCGCTTCAATTACCACCCAGTTCCGGCTTGTTGAGGCTCTGTGAAGGTGACAGTGCACACCTTGGGAGCACTGTCCAGCTGTGAAAAAGCACTAATAAGTCAGAGTGTAGTATCAGAGTGTTGTATCTAGCTGTACTACACTCTAAGGCAGTGGTACTCAAAGTGGGGTCCTGGGACCCCCAGGAGGCCCTGAATGGGTTCCAGGGCATCCCCAACAAAAAGGGAAATAGTTTATTTTTCACTATAATTTCATCCATAAGTAACACAATGACAGATTGTATGACTATTTTGCTGATGTGTTTCATTAACTTTCCGTAATAAAAGTATTCTATCAGGGACAAAGTCTTATCAGATGGGGGACTGTGGTCTAATTTGTGTCAATTTAGGGGTCCTTGAAAAAGTTTGAGAACCACTGCTCTAAGGAACTTAAGTTCCATTGAACAACAATAATTACTTCAAAATGTGCCCTACTTATGTTGTGATTATTGTGAGGTAGCGGACATCTGACCACACTGTAACTTCTTAAAAGGTCAGGTGGTTGAACCTTTGCGGTCATAAAGCCATCAGACGTCTGATGGAGTCCACTTGTCCATTAAGTCAGAAGACATCATACAATTTAAAGCTGCACTCTTCGATATTTTTATATGAGCAATGGGTCAAATGACTTTGCCAGGGGTTGCGTGCCGTGAAGAATTCACAGAATTATCACCAAACTCTGCAGTCTCATCCAGCTTTATGAAGCGTTTTAGCGTTTTTCAGTTCAGTGTTTTGGTTTTAGAGTCTGAAACTTTACTGTTTTGATTAAGTCTTATCACTCTCATCAACTGCTGGATATGAGCAGCAGGCAGCTGTTTTCAAAAAGCAACAAAAAACACAAAATAGCTTGGAAAACATTGTATGTCTAATCAGCACAAAACAGCAGAGTCAATTAACTAGCTGGTGAAGATAGTGGAGCATTTAGAAGCTAAATAGACACACATGTCCCACAACTGGGCTAAAAGAAGTGTGAATATTGTAAATTCTCCAGTAAATTCTGCTCCAAATGATGCTAATGTTGCTCTGTGTCTGCATGTGATGTGTAAATAGGCAACTGTTTGCTAACACATTAACCATAACAACTTTATGTTTTATGGCTAACAACTAGTCAGGCCTTAACAAAACAGTGGACTTGTCAAATTGGCTTCAAAATGGAAGTTAGCTATATTTTTTTTGCAATTTGAACCCTTTCAAACACATCTACATAGATTCACAGCAACATTTCACACACAACCTGCTGCTAATTTTTTATACAAGTCTGACAACTCAAAGTGATGTTTACCCTAATGGCTAGATTGACCATAAACAAGTGAAAGTAAAAAAACAGATGCGTGCATATCTTTTAAAGCTTCCAGCGTGTCTTCTCTGTAGGCTGACGGGGTAATCAAACACGAGCACTGCCTCAACACAATGTAATGCTGAGGGGGAGTAAGGCACTGTGACCGAGGGCCTCTGCCTCTCTCTCTAATGAGGGAAGAAAGAGGCGGATGCAAGGTCTCTTCTTCACGGCACATCAGACAACTAGTTAACCCTCTTCTTTCTGCTCAGCATATACCTAGCTACCACCTCTGCTCTATTCACTCCATCTGCCTCCACAGTTCCAAAATCACTCCTCCACACAGGAAAGACTTACACCTGCAGACTGACTGTGACTGCTTGAACCTAATTTAGAGAGTTGCCGTGCGGAATTTGCCCAGGCTATCCCCCTCTTTGTCTGAACGCTTATGATTGTCTCAGCAAGTCAACTTCGATACCTGAAACACAGTGAATGCTCCTGCAGTTTCTGACTGCTGCAGCAATATCCCTCAAGCCAGTCAGGGTTAGCTGTTTTCAGTGATGTATAAGAGACTCAATCAAAAGCCTGAGGCTTTAATTACATTCGCTCTGTCTTGAGTAATCATAAGCAACCAGCCACTTATTACCACAAGGGCTGGTGCACTTTGCTCTGCTTATGTAGCAGAATAAAAACCCAACTGATGAGAACAGACCAATAGCTGGACCTAGTGATGACGGGGATGCAGAGAGGGAGCTTTTAACCCGAATCCCTGGGCGTAAATTACATAACAATATAGTAAAATATTCATGACCCACCATGGGGACGGAATCCTGCCGGCTCTGAAGTGCTGAGCAAACACTTCACCCTCAGCCAATCTAAGAAGAGGAGGATAAGGAAAAGCCCAAAAGTAAGGAGCTGTAAAAAAATTGCAAGCATGAAGCCGGTAACAACCAGGGAACAAATTGTTTCCCTCATGAGGATGGCAAGCAGCGTTAACGGCCTTAGTTTCAAAGTTATATCAGTGATATATTATTTTCATTGTATGCTTTCTTGCAAGTGCTCTTTGTGTTTATGAAATCATCAAATAAGCATGAAAATGTGATGAAGCAACTTTTAAAAAAACAAGGCCAGCCCTATCTCCACAGCGCTGTGGAGTAAGGTCTGGCTTCACCCAAGGGGGTAAGCGAGCCTCCACAAAGCGTACCTCCTATGGAGCCATTTTGATGCTAACAAGCCATCACCTACCGTTAGCATTCCATTGACTGCCATTCATTTTGGCATCACTTTGACAGCAAATAACTTTACATCTGAAGCGTTTAAAGACTCTGTCCATTGTTTATTTCTAAAGAAACACAACAATGTATAAAATGCTCCATTACCTTGTATCTCACATTATGGCTCCGTAGCAGGCGTTTTTGTAAAATAGGCTAACGATTGTGTCATAACCACGCGACTTTCTGTCGCACAGTAGAGAAATTACCGTATAGTACAGGAGAAGCTTGCAGGCATCTTCGGCTTACATCAGCTGTTTAAGTTTAATTACTGATGTTAACTAGCATTTTAGTTGGCAATAATTAGCCTGTGCCTATGTTATCTCCTGACATACACCTACGCTCTCCGTCTCTGCAAGATTGAGAATAATTGAGATTTCTCTTGGCACAGCTACCAGAAGACTTCCAACTTTCAGACACGTTGCTCACGACACATCGTCCGCAAGCTCAGTTGGAAGCTGCGCAGTAACGCTCAGCCATCACCGGAAAAGTGCTTCTAATATCCTTCACTGGTCTCTGTGGGAAGTCTACGGTCATCGCTTTGTCCATTACTTTTACTGTCTATGGCTACACCACACATACATTTTGGGATAGGAGAAAAAAACACATCACAACCGTCATGGGCTGCGCTAAGCTCCGGACGCAGAGACGCTGGCTCTGCAAAATGGTCTCAGGAAGGAACTTGTTTTGGTGGAACATTTGCACTTTGCAAAAGAAAACGCCACATACAATATTAACTTTACATTTCATTTAGCTGATGCTTTTATCCAAAGCGACTTACAATTACTATGTATATTAGGAGTTAAGTGTCTTGCTTAGGGACACATTGGTTGATGTATCGCAGTGGGATTTGAACCTGGGTCTCCTGCACCAAAGGCATGTGTTATATCCACCGTGCCATCACCACCCCTGAACTGTTTACACAATAATGTGAGTTAATTAAATTATCTGGATACATGGTTAAACCTCATTTTCTCTCACCAGTGCATCGCCATGTGTAACTTCGTCAACTGCAATCCTCCCCATAGGTCCCAAAAACTTGAAAGAAGCCAAGCCTGTCATTAGATGAAAGTTCTAATTATGGTTTTATGTGACTTAAATGACGGAGAAAAGAGCCGGTACATGCTGAGCTGGGCCATGCCGTGCGACCGTGCGAGAGTACCCCCTCAGCTTTACCTATTAATCAATATCCTTATGGCAAGCACAGAGGAGTCATGTAATTGCAGCGGGGTGGTTTCATACAATTCAAATAGTATTTTGTTATTTTTTATTATTTTATACTTTATTAATCCCGCAAGGGAAATTACAGGTATTGATTGTTATTATACACATTACACACAGGCCGGAATTACACACACATGCTCAGTACCTATACATGCACTAATGTAAAGATGTCAGAGTGAGGGGGCTGCAGCTGTCGATGGACAGGCACCCGGAGCAGTGGTGGGTCCGGTTCTTGCTCAAGAGCACTTTGGCAGTGCCCAGGAGGTGAACTGGCACCTCTCCAGTTACCAGTCCACCACCATACTTTGGTCCGTATGGGGACTTGAACCGAAGGGTCGCTGGTTCAAGCAACCCTCCAGTTCCCAACCCAACTCCCTATCGACTGAGCTACTGCCATCCCGTTTTTGTTGAAAAAGAATTGAAAGCTTATAGTATAAGTATTGTTTGATTTTTTGATATACTGTATCTGTATATATATTATTTTAAATATACCCACTCTCCCTCAACTCATCTTCCTCTGCTTCAGTTAGTGATTACCTCAATTTTCAATTCAATTTTTTGCCTTTAGACAATTTCCAGAGATTGAGCATAATTTTGTTCCCATCTCACCAGAAATTCTAAATATGTTTTTATATTTTTTGCAAACGTAGAGCATTGCCTACTTTTACTTAGTAGCACTATTAAAATAATAACCTTTTACCTAAAGTAAAAAAAAGAAATTTTACTTCTAAAGCATTCTTCTAAAAATCACCTGAACAAAATACCAGGGTAATTATACTAAATGAAATAATGCAATTAAACAAATTCAAATATAATGCAACCGTGTGAAACAGAGGATGGTGGAGATAATGAGCTAAACTAAGCACAGTGGGATACTTTTATCAACTTGTTTACATTATTAAATTTGTTCGCATGAAGATTAAATCCTGAAGAGAAAATTATAGAAACAAGGGCACAAATTAACTAAAGCAAGGTGGTGATATGCATCTGGTCTACAAAAATAAATTGAACCTATCTCCTGCTAGGGCTGGGAATCGTTCAAAACATTTCGGTACCGGAAGCAATAACAATACAGTGACTTTGACACCAGTTCCTAAACAATACTTTTTTTGTTGCCAATTTTATAAAACAAAAGGAAATGATAACATTACACATTACGGCACAAATTGTTTTATATATTATCCTACTTCGTGAGTCCTATCTCTGTGCTTGTTTTTCCTGCATGTCTCTATGATGTGTAACGTTAGACAGCCAATCCCCAGCGTTATTAGATCTTGGTAGAAGTATGCTGCATGCTTATTGGGTCACTGATGCTGATGTGATTCACTACTTAGGTATTGAAATTGGGTATTGAATGACATGGCATTTTTTAATACTCAATACTTTAGAGGCAATTCGGACGGTGCATAAAAAGTCTTGAATTTGGTACCCACCCCTACCTCCTGCATATGCAATATCATCTTGTGACTTGTATAGTATTAATATTATTTAAAAATATTAAACCCAGTATTATTCTTTTCACCTAGGGCCCCTTTCGGGCACCAGACAAATCACATTTACATGGTTTCTTGTTTCCCTATCGGTGTGATTCATGAAAAATCGTTCCGCCTGTCAAGTGAAGAACAGAAGATAAGTCGATTAAAGGCTTTTAAAGCTTCCCAGTTCTCTACAATATTTATTTGAAAAACTACAGGAGTGAAAATCTGAAGAACAATGTTTTAAGAAAGGTCGCCACCAGTGTTGTGACTGGTAATTAATGCTATCTACCGTAACATTATGAAAACCAACACTGAACCAAGAAAGAATTTAAAAGAAAGAAAGAAAAAGACAAGCCAGGGTGAAACCACACACAGATATTTTTAAAAGCTAGAATTACGTAAGCTGTTCATGTAGAGATTGAACACCCTGTGATATTTGTTTCCGCCCATTAGCCAATGAAAATCCACCATTGGAGGTGGATACATTTGCACATTCTCTGTTACCTAAATACCTGTTCTAATGCTTTTCCCTCCTTCCATCTGATCTCACTGCTGATGCAGGGAGTCAGACAGGAGCAGCTCATGGTTATTCTGCTGCAACGCTGTGATAAGCAGAACATGCTCAGCTAATGGCTGCTCCCTATACCTGTCAGTGCTTGCATCATGTCACGGACAGACTGGAGATGCTAGGATTGTACCAGACAATGGTACAAGCCAGTCAATGCTTACGTGACCATCCAAGATAACTTACACTGTAGGTTGAGACACTGAGGCACAGCCTCCTGCGTTTCCTTTTTCCGTCTGCTACAGACTTGATTGTCAGGTAACACTTTACTTGAAGGTATCTACATAAGAGTGATATGACACTGTCATGAACACGACACAGTCATGACACATGAACCCTAACCCTAACCATAACTTGTCATGACAAAAACCGAATGACACTTACTAAAAGAAGCGTTATGTCATAAACATTTGACTTGTTTATAATGTTTATGACATGTTCATGACAGTGTCATGTCACTCGTATATAGATACCTTCAAGTAAAGTGTAACCGATTGTCAGTTCAAAATATTAACATGTATGTGTCAGGTGTCTGTTGCCATGAGTGGTTTGGAGAAAGGTGGTTTTTTAGTAACGATCTTTTGAAATATAGTGTTTCCTGCTTGAAGTGGCAGCATCCTGTAGCATTCTCCTCTGTCCCTCAGTGGGATTTGGCTGTTGTGCTCAAGGCCCTCTCAAGCATCCTGTTCAAGCCCACTGGGCAGATACCTTGTAAGGCCATAGTCTATCAAAAAAATGGATTCCTGCTTGCTCTGACCTCAGCCCAGAGGGAGAATAACTTGTGTGTACTCTTTCAGTCCATCTCAGCTGTTTGGCCTATCAGAATCTGAGTAGCACTATACTCACAGTCACACAAAAATCATTCTTTGAGTTTTGTTCAGTTCTCTGAGTCTTGGATGAAGCCGCTCAATGCCCTTTAGAGAAAAAAAAAAGGAAAAACTAAATAATTTGTTCCCGCTGCAAGATCTGGCATGCTATTTGGAACACTCAACTCATTTGCAAATTCCTGCCCAAACAGAGGCTTGCCAATTAGCTGTGTGAAGACGTCTCACAAGCCTGCGAGTGGACATGCCCCCCCTCTGGCGATTTCATGTACAGCCTTGTTTGGTGGGACATTTGGGGTTGGGTTTTTGGCCTCTCTAGATACATGCTCATCACTGTCATCAGTCCTGTATGTGGACTCTTTTTTTTTTTTTTTTCTGCGACCCGTGTCTTCTGCTTTCGGTAGTTTATTTCTCACTTTTGGGTGATGTGTTTATGTCTCTTTTCCTCCCTGTACTCTGTGCTAAGAAGAGACATGAAGGTGTCAAGACTTTCTGAGCAGTGTCTCCCACACCTTCTGCTTGAACAGAAAGGCTGATTGTGGAATGGTTGATGTTGATGGCCTGCTGTGGAAACATCTCACATATACTTAGTCCATATATAATCATAAATCATGTGCAGCCAGAGAAAATGTTAGCATGTGACATACAGTGCTGGGGATGACACAGTCACTGTGTGAGATATGTCACAAAACCTCCTTTTTGCTCAGAATAATAAGAATGTGCATTCCCCTGACGGTGAAAGTTGTGTGACAGGTCTGTGCACAGCGCTAGAAGAAGACGTGGATGTGAAGGACTATGGTTTGTGATGACTGGATCCTGATGCCAGCTTTGCGTTAGGTAGTTCATCCATCACTTTCTAAAAGCACAGCAAGGATGTAGGAATGCAGCATTTTCTCTGGCTGATTTGTGACACATAAATCAGGCTTGTGATGTGTTGTATCCACCCTCTTGCCCTCTGCTGAGCAGTTGGTTAGCCCCTAGTCTGTATTGACGACGTTTCATTTACAGGATTGTTCCGGTGCCGCCAGAGGTCCCTCATTTACGGCCATATGTCCCTCACGTCCACCTTCTTTGTGTTGGCATTCTAAACTCCGGTGGATTTATGAGGACTATGGTTAACTGCTCCTCAGGTCTCTACAGGATAAATTGAGACAGCTAGCTAGACTATCTGTCCAATCTGAGTTTTCTCAGACACAACTAAAACAACTTTTGAACTTACACGTTCCACCAAAACATGTTCCTTCCAGAGGCTATTTTGCAGAATTGTTGCTCCATCCGGCGCTTAGCACCACCCAAGACGATTGTGATTGGTTTAAAGAAATGCCAATAAACCAGAGCATGTTTTCTCCCATCCTGGAATGTTGTGTGGACTAGCCAGACCCTCCTTTGCAGCACTCTGGAGGAAGGTCTGGCAATGCGACACTCGTTGGCCCCAGAATGGCGGCAGGCAGGTTTATACATTGTTCAATCAATGTAACAGCAGGGAATTCAGGCTTCATGTTCTATAGGGCCCATTTAAAAGATGAAGCCTGTGTGAATAGAACAATGGCTACATGTTGGGTTTCTTGCTATTTGAACACCAATGGAAGCTCTAGCCGTGTTCTCTGCCACTTCACTAGTCGCCAAAAGCTATTTGGATGAGGAACAGGAAGTGTAAGGCCATTATATACTTTATGCATTCAAAAACAAAAGTCCATCAAGTAAACAAGTAAGGCCCTCACTTGTGTTTGTAGTACAAGGGTTACAATACATCCCCCATCTTCTTACTGGAGCTAGTCTGGCATGAATATTGGGATATTATTATTATTATATTTTTTTAAAGACAACCTGTTTTGACACAGTCCTTATGCTCATTAGCTCAGTTGTGACCTGTAGTTTGGTTTGACAGCACTGAGTAGGTTTTACAAAAGTCCTGTCATATATTGTTTATGTGTTGCTCTCATTTGCATGCATTTGCATCTGCTGAGCCAACACAATGCAGATGCTCATTTTATGCACTATATTCAATAGCAGTGCCATGAGCTCATGGTGCCGTGCATGGCTTCCCTGAATTAATTAGAAGAAGGCAACACTAAGGACACTTGGCAAATTAATGCCATTAGTGAGGAGAATTGTGCTGTAATGATCAGTGCCTAGTTTTCTGGACAGTGGTGGGAAAAATGTCTGAAACTAATGTGATTTAAGCTTCCGAGAAAAATAAAAAAGGTAAAAGAAGTATTGCTGAAAGAAAAGCAATAAAATGGGAAATGCTGAATAAGATGTGTTTGTGTGTGCATATTTATTCCGTTAAAGTAAACTTTGCTTCCAGTGTGGTGATATTGACATGGTGTCAGATTAAAATTCAAAGTCTGCCTTTATGGTTATATTGTTTTCAACTGAAAGTCTGATCTCCAGAAATATCCTGTAGGGAATTCTTTAATATATCCATCCGTGCACTGCAACCATGATTAGAAAGATATTGAAGAAAAAGTAAAGTAAGAAGTAGATGTTGTGGAAGAAACTGACCTTGAAGAGACGCAAAATGTTGGCTACCATGATTGACACGGAGCTGGCAGATGCACCAATCACTCCCACCACTCTCTCAGGCTTAGTGATGATGGGCGGCCCTCCGCTGAGACACTTGACATCAGTTGAGTCTTTCTCAATCAGCGCCTGAACAAATGTCAGCGACTGCTCCAGAGCATGGGTGTCCCGGGAGCAGGTGTCCAGAATGCGTGCCCCCAGAGTGATATTAGGCAGCAGCTCATTGTCATTATTGATACGATCCAGGGCAAATAACATGGCCTCCAGCCTATGGATCCCTTTCTCCTTCTTCAGCTCCCCACAGGCTTTGCCATCGTTTCCCCTTGCATGCACTGGGAACAGCCCACCCAGAGATATGTCCCCATCAATACGTATTGAATTGAGGTGTGTGTGGCCTGGCATTTTGGGTTTGGCTGCCAAGGCGATCGCGAAATAACAAGGCAGCAGCAATACCCAGCAGCAGACACCTCTGTTGCAGCCATTCCACGCTCTCTCAAAGCCTCCTTGCAGAGTCATAATGAAAGGCTAAATCCGCATCCAAATACAAAGTCAAGTCCTTTGAAAATGAAAGAGTTGTGCACACATATACCCACACACACGCACACACATACAAATGTCCTGAAGGTTAGCCGCAATGTTTTTCAGAGCACAGTTGTTTTCAGAAGTCTCTTCTCATGGTCTCTAGCTCTGGCACAAACTCAGTAGTACTAATTATGCAGCCTCACTCTCTTTATCTCTTTCTTCTTTCCACTTTGTGTTTCACTCTTTTGCTGCACCTGGAAGTGGTGGCTACATGCAGTAACTAAAGAGCACAGAGGTGAGCTGAGACACGGTCCACATAAGACAAGAACAAAGGTGGAAAGTGAGCCTCTTTTCTCTGCTTCTCCCGGGTCACTCGGGTGCATTTAGCGCTCCTCTTCAAGCAGGCAGAAAGTCACGAGACGACCCAGTGGGTTCTACGGCAGGCTCCTGAAAAAAGAGAAGAGAGGTGTAAGGAATCAACAGAAAGAGTAACAGGGTTTCCTACAAAAATGAGAAGTGAAAGATGAAATGGAACCGCATTGATCTGATCAGCAGTAGATGTTTTTATGCCGGGGGTTTTCCTTGTATTAGTCTCCAACACAGACACACTATGTCATGCTCTCCATAATTTAATTGATATCATATTCAGAACCACACAGCACATTTGCATTAGAGATCCAAACCAGTTTCCTGGATCCTACCATTCAAGCAGAAATAATACCTGGACCCAGCACTCTACACACAGGAAATCTGTTCTGTGTTGCACCCATGCCTCGACTGCTTTCAGTGCACCGCAATGAATTATTTCTATGTGCCTTGAGCATAACTGATTCGCTGCTGCTTGGCACCGTTCCATAGACTTTATAACCACACACTGCTCTGCTCATGTAGATCTTCTCCAGAGGCTTTAACCAAAAGGTTATGAAATATAGTTCTAAATTAAGAGCATGGGATTCTGATAATCAAAGAAACAATATTCCTCGGGTTATGAACACATCTGCACTTTGCACATGTGATCCCTCGTAATCTCGCCTACCCCTTGTATCAATAGTGTTAATGGGTACTCTCTCTCTCTCTCTCTTTTTCTCTCTCTCTCTCTGTGCGTGCAAGCAGAGGATCTGGACACAGTGGGAGAGTCCTACAGCCATCTCTCTCTCTCTCTCTCTCTCTCTCTCTCTCTCTCTCTCTCTCTCTCTCTCTCTCTCTCTCAATTTACTATCTCACACACACATATCTGTCAGGCTTTACTTCATGCTGCTTTTGTATGCTAACATACAGCCTCCCGCCGTGGTGCAGCCTGTAACGGAGGACACAGAGGGCAAAACCTCACTCAGGACCAGAAACTAGTGCTACCTTGCGGCAGCTGTCAAACCCATCACTGTAGAGCAGTGATATTTTTTTATATTATTTTAATGGGGATGGAGGTGTAGTAGCTGGCAGTAATTGCATCTTTTTTTTCTCTAATGTTGAGTAGTTATTTGTAGAACTATCTCATTGAAGTGGAGATTTGCCACCACTCAGACAGCGATGCCGTTTGTTGTCACATGCTTCTTTGCTTTCTTTTACTTTGGACATCAAATCAAATAATAAAGATTCTTTGCTCTAACACTACACAGTGGCCTGTCTTCTCCTATCCTGCTGGCATCCAAAAGGAGATATTTATATCATCCTGCACGGATCTTCCCTCTAAAACACAGCATCCATAATGGATGAAGGCCTACCAGTGGCTGCAAAACATCCCATCCAGGGGAAAGCCTCGAAGAGAAGAATGAGGGAAGGGTGGCAACGCAGGCTTGGCCTTTTGTTAGAGGTTGTAAACTGAGAAACAGGTAGGAAAGGAAACTGCTGGCCAAAGCGGTGCCTGGGTAGTGATGATGGATCGACACCTGCCACCATTACAAAAGCATCATATAGATGGAAAATGGCCCATGTTGTATAGACCATAATGATTCTCCAGAGCCCTCTGTGCTTTTACTTTTTTAAATATTTGCAGCATGGGTGGCCTGAAAATTGCTTTTTAATTTGATGATTGCATTTCTCTTTGTGGGCATTTTGTTAATGTTGTTTGATAATTTTTAACAAGATCATAATCTCAGCCTGGAAATTAAGGAGAAGAGCTGCAGGCAAGGAATTTGCTTCTTATTTCAAATCATCTTATCCTTCATCATTGTGATTACAAACTACAATCGGGATAATTGCAGTGAGCCGCTGAACAAAACAAGATAAATGTTTTTAGTGCTGGGGGAAACTCTGGTAATTGAGTCCCGTTTTAAGAATAAACCATGAGACAAGTCCTCCCTGCCTCTCAAAATCTTTTAGGGAGGGGTGGACAGCAGTGCCCCTTCACTGTCATCACTCTGAAACACTGTGTGCACAGTGGCAGCCCTACCAGATGTTTAGTCACAAGGCCCAGATGGGCAGATCAGATAAACATCAGCTGTCTGCAGAGAGCGGAGCTTTGGGGAAATTGCAGAATCCACACAGCAACCGTCTCCCCTCACTTCAACGAGGAGGAACTCCAGCTTCCTCTGCACTCGACCACAGTCCCCCGCTGCTGTGTGCTCTGCCACACTGATGGCTGACAGAGCTGTAGGGTGTGCTCCGCTAAGGGTTTCTCTAAAATGAAATCACACGTAGCCATGGAATATACTTTTGAATAAAGTTATATTATAGTATTTACTGGCGTGTGACTACTGTAGGATTTGTAAGACAAGGATGCTTTTGTTCTGCATTATTTGTGTGCTTTCCACATCGTTGAGTGAGTGGGAAACATTCATTAAAGTTAAATTAATCACTATTAAAGTCTGTTTGTTTACATTGTCGGGCAAATTAATCAGATTTTCAACGGTAAATAGTCGATAAAGCCATCTCACCAGTTAGCATCTCAACAATTCTCGGTTCATTAATAACATGTTTTGCACTTTTAAATTGGCTTGAATGAAAGGGAAGGTAAATGTGTGGGTGAGCACGGAGTAAGCAGTGATTTCAGGTCATTATATTCTCTCTTAAAAAGTAAATACCACTTGAAATTAAGCATCATATTTTGCAGCTGCCATCAAATGACAGTTGCGGAGAAAGAATTCATGATGGGATTTTGTGAGATATTTTAAAATCTATCTTGGTAACTGTTTCTAGAGCAATTAACTGCATGTGTTTGGAGTATTTTTATGTTTTAATAAAGGCTATTTTTTTAGCAGCACCACACACTCTATGTTCTGACATTTTAATTGCAGGCAATTTACTTAAATTTGTTACAAGCATGCAGTTTAATGCCCACTAGGGAGTTTCTCTTGGGGTAGTATTGGTGAGCTGAAAACAGATGAAATGCTAAAAATGAAGGGACACATAAGAACTGCCTCTGAAACAGTTCCGAAAACTACAAACCTTTTCTCTGCCAAATGATCAAAGATTGCAGACAGCAATTCTAAATGTTGAAACAGCCTTCTGCTACTCACCAGCCAACACCAAGGCAGACAGAGCCAATAATTAGCAACTATTGTTCATATACAATGGTGGAATGTAACTAAGTACATTTACTTAAGTACAATTGTGAGGTACTTGACGTTTACTTTTACTTGCGTATTTTCATTTCTTGCTACTTTATACTTCTACTCCACAACATTTCAGAGGGAAATATTGTACTTTTTACTCCACGACATTTATTTTTTACAGGTGGAGTTACTAATGATTACTTTTCAGATTAAGATTTACAAACAAAACATGAGTTGCTTATAAAACATGATGCAGTGCTTTACTATTAAACTCACCAGTAGTGTATAAAGTTTATACATGGAGAGAAGAGGAGAGACATGGAGAGGAGAGGAAAGGGGAGACATGGAGAGGAGAGACTTATAAAGGAGAGGAGAGACACATAGACGAGAGGAGAGACACGGAGAGGAGAGGAGAGGAGAGGAGAGGAGAGGAGAGGAGAAACATGGAAAGGAAAGGAAAGGAAAGGAAATGAGAGGAGAGGAGAGGAGAGGAAAAGAGAGGCATGGAGAGGAGATTAAAATATATGGTGGCCGAGAGTGTGTGTGTGTGTGTGTGTGTGTGTGTGTGTGTGTGTGTGTGTGTGTTCCTATTTGTAGGGTAAGACTGAGGACATGCAACAAAACCATAGACAATATGTAATATACAGTCTATGAATAAACCCTTTTACATGGCTTTAAATACAGTGTAAACACAAGAGTCGACAGTCTGAATTCTGTTTATTTACTTATTTTATGTTCCAATAGTAAGCACAAAGCAAGGTCATGGTTAAAATGTTGGGTTTATTTCATTCAGACCAACCCGTGTATGTGTGTATGTATGACATTTTACGCCCCTAACATTGTAATAGGCAGCATATTGAAGGTAACACAATTAGCATTCACTTTAAACATCTGTTTACCGTAACCATAACCACACACACACTCTTTCCAAACCAACCGTAACGAGGGAATTTGCCGCTGGGAGCTGATCAATAACCAGATAGATACGGTTAACCAGTTATAAGCACGTAACAGCAGGATATAATATTTGTGTGATTTAAACAGCTTCACTAAACGTGACAAACTCTAGGCTTTAAATGTAGCACTTGCACGTTGAAAGACGCTGGGTGCCATTTAGATAACGTTATAGCTGTAGCTTCGTAGCCTAAATGGCAGAGTACATGCATATGAAAATAAAAAAAGATATTGAACAACATTGCTTATTTGTGACAATCACATAGCAACAGTAATCATAATTAGCAAGGAACGATGTTCCTCCAGCTCATCCACTGGCTCCGTTTGTCAACAACACACTCACTTGTCTTGTTGCTTATGTATTTGTGTTGTAGCTTATGTATTTGTGTTGTAGCTTTTGTGTTTGTGTTGTAGGTTTTGTGTTTGTGTTGTAGCTTTTGTATTTGTGTTGAACCCTCTCGGCCACCGTAAAAATAGGACCAAAGAACAGGAGTGCTGGAGAGGAGAGAAGAACAGAGCAAACGTCCCTGTCTCTCCCTGTTTACTTGTTAGTATATAAAAAGAATAATTTGCTAAACCATGGCCACAATGACAATGCATAGACTTCTGTTTATATGGTTGTGGTTATTATTGTACGTTATTAATCCCTAATCTCTGCCATTGCATATAATGAATTTGGTCCCCCCCCCCAATGTTCACTTCATGCTTACAGCCTTGGTATAAATTATCTAAAATTGACTTCACATTAACAACTTACAACACCAAGTAATTATATCTGATAACGTAATGTTTTCTTAATAACGTAACACTCTGAAAAGTGTTTTTTTCACAAGTACTTTTACTTTTACTTAAGAAAAGGATCTGAATACTTCTTCCACAACAGTTTAAATAGCATCAAAGCCATCTTTATAGTTGGTGTTTACACAAGCAACAACAGTAAATGTCTTGAATTGCTGTTGAATAGTAGACAAATAGTGTCTGCTATTTGACAAGAATAAAATGTGATTAATTGAGCTACTACAGTCTTTTTTGTATTTGATGGTGTCATGTTTTTATGTTTTATTCATTTTCTCTTAACTCTGAAAAGCACTAAAGAAATGAAGCAAGACACACCCCTCGATTTTACATCCTGTCGTCTCTGCAAAGCCTCAGAATGACATGTGTCCTGCTAATAGGTCTGTCACAGTGTAGCCGGGACCCTCTGACAGTGATATCCTAATCCGACAGGGAACTGCTGTTTTGGCCGTTCTGCTTCAGCAGAGGGGATACTTAGGCCCAAAAGACCAATATGATTACAGTGGAGAATGGAGATAAAGTCCAGTAGAGAGTGTTACACTGTCTGTCTGTCTGTCAGCTGGTCTGCTAGGATACATAGATGGTTTTTGTAGCTTCAGATTTGTTACTCATATTTTCATCATGGTCACTCTATGTTTTTTATTGTAAATAATCAGGTACTAGCCTGTATATGAGAACAAAAGGAAGACTAAAAAGAGCAGAAATTGTTGCAGTAGCTCCCTGTGACTTACTGCACAGCTGTATAAAGTAGTTGTCATTTTAACATTGTCGTCTCGTTTTTAAAATCCCAGCTATCCATCAGAGGAGAGGATTGTAATGATCAGTTTCCGGTTGGTATCATCACTCGGTATCATTTTTCTGTGACATAGACAGTTTCTGTGTCAGTTTCTGCTGAAATACAAAAGAAGCGGGAGCTTAATAGTTATTGGCGTCAAACTGATGACTCTGACTATTGTTTTTTAGACAATAAAGGCAGCGGGGGAAAAAGCTTGTCCTCATTGCCAAAGAGACTAGTGACAGATCCTATAAAAGCAGTGACTCACTGGCTATGGTTTGAAGAATGCAGTTTATTTACACCTCACCACCATGGAATGTAGAATGTTAGGAATCTCTTGCAACAATATTGGTAATTGATTGATATTTATTGCACATGCAAATAGTAAATTACATGGATGGAATTACATATTACATGTGTATATGTATTACATTGTGTATGTGTGTGTGTGGTAGGGGGGTTTCAACACACCGTTTATTCTGGGGACAAATTAAATATTAATTATATTTCAAAAAGGTAATATTAATGTTTTTTGTCACTCTTGCTATTAGTCATTCTACTTTGTGGATAATCATTCTCTGTTTTGGAACTACAGTTCCCCTAATGCTTTGGGAGATGTAAGCTATTACCATTAAAAGTATTCTGAATTAGCAATTAATAGTTCCTGTTTGCAGTGCACCCATGGATCACTTGATGACTTTGATACTGAAAAAAACCTTAAAAAACATGAAGATTCTCAGGCAAGTTGTGGACTTATGAGGTGCGGCTTTTTTCGCTGATCTCTGAGCAAATTTATCGATTTGCAATAAACATTGGAAATAGTTATTTCCTCGGGAAATGCAAGTGACAATATACCTGTGTGTCATTTGCCTGAGCTATGACTCTGAAAAGGAGTACACATTTTGATGCAAATTGAGGCGCTAATAGATTTAATTTAACCTTAATTGCACATTCATCTTCTCTCCTGTGCCTCACTGTTTAAAAGGTCCCTGTGCTAGACAATGATCTTAAAAATCACCGCAGATGCATCGTATTCTGAATCACAGTTACATTACGTCTTTGTGAAACTTTCCTTGTGTGAAGAGTCAAATTCAAGGTAGTGAAGCAAGCAAAACAAGCATACAAGGGTGCAAGGGCATAGAAAGTGCTTGAAAGAAATGGAAAGCAGAGGGGAGTGTGCATAAAGCTTCATAACATGCATTGTAACTCTATATACTAGGCTATCTGCATTCATCCCATCTCCATATAAGACATCAGACACCTACCTCAAAGCTAATACCCTTTTCTCCATTACCCACTTCCCCCTCTCCAGGACACTCTCCATTAGTTTCCTCAACAAGAGCTAGAGATATTAGGGTTGATTCATATTCACTCATTAACACTTTCTTCATGCAAAATGCAAATTTCATTAACAAACAGTCTGTGTTACTGCCTTGGGCTAACAGGGAAGATGATTCAAGACTTCGGTGGAGAATGTCTCACAGTGAAAATGCAGAATGAGTCAAAACAACTCTTTAAAGAGGTCATAGAGACATACAGTAATAATGAGATTATAGATTCACAAGACTATTTCTTTTGTGTATACCCTATGGTGTCTTTGTTGCTAAAAAAAAAATTCTTTTTTAAATTACAAAATCTATCACTACATGCAGACAAATCAGAATCAGAATACTTTATTGATCCCCTCAGGGAAACTGTTCAGTTGCAGTAAGAAAAGTGCTAGTCAATAAGTTTATAAAAGTAATATAGCTACAGTGCAAGAAATAAAATAAAAAAAAGTTAAGTAGAACTAATAAGTATGATTAGGTTAAAATATTATGTTGCTAAAATGATGGATTGTACAAATGTTATTGTAGTACAGTGTGAACTTAAATAGAGTATGAGCATAAATAAAGTACAGTGTGAATATAAGTAGTAGCAGTGAATAAATAACAGATATTGCACATGTAACTGATAAATTATTGTATTAGTGAGAGAGAGAGAGAGAGAGAGAGAGAGAGAGAGAGAGATAAGAAATGTTTGTATGAGAGGCAGTGAAGCAATGAACAAGAGGCACTAGCTGAGGCTTTGTGTGTGTCCCACTTTGCTTGAACTAATTTTTCATGTCGCACTACAGTTTACAACATCAACACACAAAAGCACCCTTTAAGCTTTGCTGTTGAGCAGTCGTGCGCGGTAGTTCGTAAGTGTTTGAATCAGGATGTCCTAAATGTGCCAAATGAGACAGACTTAAGGAGTGGACAGTATGAAGTATGAATCAGCTACAGTGAAATGCTTTTTATTCAAAACTGGGCTTCAGACAAGCTCAAATAGCAACCGAACAGTCTATTCTTTTTAATCAATGCAGCTGATTATTGTTGCTTATGAATTGCTGCTTGTTTGCTTTTTGGTGATCCATGACTCAGAAGGAAACCCTAATATGGATTCACCAGTCTAAACAGCCTTAGTTCAACAATAATGTAGATGTTGAACATGGGACAGTTTCTCACAATTGCTCCACATGTGGCGTTTCATTTGCCAGGGTTCCCAAGTGAGAATGAATACCACCGATTGAACTGATTGATAGTCAAGACAGATGATGCTGTGACACTTGTATCCTGCAGATCGATAAACTGCATGGGGAGATGAAGGATTAGACAGACAGGAATGACACATGAAGTCAAAATGACAGAAATAAGGATTTTTTTTTTTCACAATAAAGGCTGAGTTTTAGACTATTTAGAAGTTAATTTAGAGGTACACAACCATTCCTAGGTGGCACTTCCATCTTTTAAGTATTTTAGCCTATGGAGTTCCTACACAAAGTGGAAATTAGATTGCTCTTGGTCTGAAGAAACAACAAAGCTAAACGGCAAATTTCTTTCAAGCTAGAATGAAACATTTCTTGTCTGCTGCACAGAAATCAAATAAAGGAAAACGGTGGCAGCTGCCATGTAAAGCGCTATCTGAATCCAATAAATCTCTCCCCAACAGCGGCACCCTAATAGTCAAGTAATAGCTGGCTAACAGTGCTGAGCACATTTCAGAGTGTGCAGGGGAGATAGTTTTGTCAAAGAAAGCGAATGCTCCAAGTGCACCTGCCTTGGTGGTAACAATAGGGGGGCAAAGACGTATTTGTGAGCATTCACATATTTCAAATCACACATTGAGCTTCTAAGTATAGCCCGGGTTTATCTGCGCTCCTGGAGACAGAAGTGACTGTATGAATATTGCATCCCTCCGGTTGCTGCCACCCTGTCAAAGAGGGTTTCAATGTTGAGACATGCTTGAATGGATAAAGTGGATTTTTTTTTTATCATGAGAACACTACCATTCACTTCTTTTTTGAGTTCCTTTACATTCAGACGTGGGATGCAGAGGGAAGCTGACTGATCCTGAAAGACTCAAAGGCAACATTATTATTTGAGGAAGAACGAGAGAGAAAAGTCTTTCCTGAAAACTGTAAACATCAGAAAGTGATGTATGATTTTCTCCGCCAGCCAAAGTACCAGTTTAAAATGAGGTTGAAGTGTCCAACAGGGGAATCGGAGCAGGAGGCAGTCTGTTTACAGTGACTTTGTCTCTTTCAGCTGCTAGAACTTAGTTGTTATTTCTACTTTTCCTCTGGGGCAAAGAGTTACTTCCTGGTAAAAGAAAGCAAGCTGAGTTCTATCAATTGAAAGAGGCACAAATCTCTGCCACATTTTCACTGTTGAACACCTGGACCTGGCATTGTCATTGGTGGAGATAATCATACTGTACATCCCTTTCTGATATGGTGTTTTCAGGAAACGTAGAGCGAACTCAACACCCTACTGGCACAGTGCTGGTTTGTGCCAAATGGGTGTGTTTTCCACTCCATTTACTTTTGGCTGACAAAATGGCACCTGCCGCATAGGATGGCCTGAAACAATGGCAAACAGTGGAGACTGTGAAGTCATTTGATCAAGCAGTAATTACAACCCATATTTACGTTTACAAGGGTGGCGCCCTCAAGTGGTTGTAGTAATTAATATGGGAGCAAAGAAAGCAGTAAGGTGACAAACGCTGCATATACGAGGTAGGTTTAAGTGGTGGGATGGGCCCAAAAAACACAGGACTTTGTGTCCCGTTTGACTGGAAGTTACTTTATGGAACAAACGAAACTACGTCACGTTCTGTGTCACGTGTGTAATCGGAAGTCAAGTAAAGTAACAAATGTACTGATTTTAACCCAAATGCCGAACTTTTTCTAAACTTAACTAAGCAATGTTGCTGCCTTAACCAAACTGTGATCTTTTACACCGCTAAAGACATTTTTAAAACTGTAATCGTTACATTTAGATATGAGGACGGAAACCTATACTGTGGCTTGTATTTCCTGCCAGGGCGCTAATTTATCAAACACTTCTATGGGTCGTATTAGAGGGTAGGAATAAACAACCTATGGTCGTGTGGTTTGGAGGACTTGTTGGATATTTATGATATTTATCTGATACTTACTTAGTAACTTGTTAAGTCTATAATGTGTTGCCACAGCTTGGAGCACCCCACCCGCCACTGTTTGATTATTTTGTTTGATTGTCAGCCAATAGGGATTCAATGTAATACCTGTCACTTGTACTCTTAAGTGGCTTTTCCCACCCCTGTCAGTACACAGCATGTGGCATGCCGGCAGGGCCAAATGGAGCACACACTGAGGGATTTGAATGAGTGTGAGGAGGTCATAGCAGCAGGACCTTAATAACATGTTTCTTTCCATTGCACAGAAAAAAGCACTGACGCTCTTGTTTCATTCGTCCTCTGTGCAAGAGCTCAGCTGAACTATTAGGAATTGTAACCTCTGTTCCTACCCGGTTATATTCATTGCTTTATTGCCTTATTGGCTTTTTGTGATTTTATTGATTTTTAATCTTCCTTTTCTGGATATACCTCTTTTATTTAACTTTTTCTAGAACACCTGTACTCTGCTTGTTGTCAGTGGTGTTTTGTGATGTAAAGTTGTTGAACTGCTCATGGACAAACACTCAAACAATATTGTAATGGACATGTTGACTGGAGCAAATGGATGCTGAAAGGGAGCATAGAGACTCATGCTATACTGGAGAGGAAAGGTAAATACATGTATACAATACCTGTATAATTAATCTTGTAGCTACAGTCTGATCAAGTTTTAGACCAAAGGCCAATTAAACAACTGTCAGGAAATGACTTTCATACACTTAATAAATCACTTGGTCTATAAGATGTCAAAACAATAGTTGAAAATGTCTCTTGCAGTTTCCTAAAGCCCAAAGTGACGTCTTCTTATGTATTGTTTTGTCTTAGTAACAATCTAAAAGCCAAATATGTTCAGTTTACACATAGACACGGAACACATAACACTAAGAAAAATCACACACAATTGAGAAGCTTGAACCAATCAATGTTTAGCCGGCTGCTGGCACTAGCATCATATTTACCAGAGATGAGGGTGGTATCAGTCTTCTTTTCTAACCCTCAGCAAGATAGCGTCTAAGGAGATTTCCCAAAATGTCTAACTTTTCCTTTGACCAAGCCGCAATCTTTCCCTAACTTTAACCAAGTGGTTTTGTAGCCTTAAACCTAACAATCAATCAATCAATTCATCAATCAATTTTATTTGTCACATGAAATCATACAATTCCAATGAAACGTAACAAACCACAGCCATGATGGGAACGCTGGTCTACGAAACTATATAGTGATATTTAAATGTAATTCATAGGGGAACAGTGTTGCAATAACATAGTTGTGGTTATGAATACCATCCCAAAAATGATGCAACCTGTATCTTTTCCAAAATAATTTCCATTGCACAAGCTTCTGTGGACGAGATGTTCTCACAGATTGTATTGCATTGTGGTACAGTAACTCCATGGTACACTATGTTACAGGTCAACATTGATATTAAGCTGCTTGAGCATTAGGCCACACACTCCTTGGCACTCCTATCAAAGGTCCCTGTCAACATCACCCATAACACTTTTCGAGGCACACTTACTTCCTGGCGCTGTCATCTTTCCTTTTCTGTGGTATCATTACTGAAGAACTAGAGAGCAGAGCCCAGCTTGCCTAATGCTATCTGCCAACACTGAAATTTCTCCTCTATTTTGCCATTCATCTCTTTTTAGAGGGATCTATCCAGCTTCAAAGGGTACCCAGTCAGCCTTTGGTCTCATGACATGGATTTAATACCCAGACTACAGATTTTATAAAAGTGATTTTGCTGCCCTTCTTCATCTCGTCAAATGTGCATGCTGGGCAGCTTGAGTGTGGCTGAAAGAGCATGTTATGAGTATGCCAAGAGGAGTGGAACTGAGTGTTAAATACAGGAATACAAACAGTGAATCAAAGGGTATTAGGTTGTAAGCTTTGCATCATTGCTAATTGGGTTGCCAGTTCACTCCTATTAAATCTGCTATCTCCCCCTGCCCCCCCTTTTCTAAACCTTTTTCTGTGATTTTTTTGCAGAAAGTGTCTTGCAAACCATTAGAGAGACACAGTAGAGCCTTGCAGGCAAATAGTGCATGATTGTTACAGTCAAATGATGTTACAGTAGCTTGGAAACAGCATTTGTGTTTCATCCAACTGTGCATAGAATAGAAGCAGTAAAAGCAAGTTAAAGGTTTTTCCTCGATGCTTAATCTGTGCGTGTGGACTCTTGGCATTCTTCTCTGTGTGGCCTTTCCCTTGGAATTTCTTTCTTAATTGATGTTTTTGTAGGAGTTATTCCCTGCACTCAGTTGATGGTTTTAGGTTGATGTGGATGGGTTGGCCTTTTCATTTAGTGTTTTATGACCCTGCTATTATGAAGCCTTTCAACGTTGTAAAACTGTGAATAATGGCTATGCAGATACACTTCACTTTGTGAATACAGAATTTAAAACATCTGACGTTATTTCAAGTCAGTCACAATTCATGCATACTGTATATACATCTCTGAGACCAAGTCCAGCACATGGCTTTGTGTCAATGCCCCCTAGCTTAGACAAAAGCCTGTCAGCTGTGATCCTGCTGCCATCAGAAGCCTCTGACCTTTTCATCTGCAGTAGCTGTGACCGCCCTCAGACTTTAGAGAAGCACCGTTCAAGGAGCTTTGTATCAGTGACACTGTGCTGCAGCGATTGAAGGTTTTAATGGCCAAATGAGACATGATGATGGCAGCCTGTCCAGCTGTCCATGAATCCCACTGGAGCTGTGTCCAAGTCACTTAACAAGTGAGTAAAAAGACATCTTCACACTAATTTCTGTTCTGTATTTGTCGTGAAGAAACGTAGTTACAGTTGTAACAAAAACCTTTATGAAAACTGACACATGAATGAATGAATTAATGAATGAATGAATGGACTTGAGATGCTGTTGTCTGTCTTTAGAAGACTACAAATCTATAATGTATTCACAATTTTACGCTGATCTACATCATATATTTAGAGCTGAAACGATTAGTCAATTAATCAATTAGTTGACTGATTTTGATTATCGGTTAATCGTTTTAAAGTAATTTTTTAGGCAAAAATGCCCAACATTCAGTAGTCATCCAGCATCTTAAATGTGAATATTTGGTGTTTTTTCTGAAGCTTTTATGGCAGCAAAGGGCTGTTGGTTAGACAAAACAAGCAATTTCAGAACATAATCTCATAAAGTTTTTTCCTATTTTCTGACGTTTTATGGACCAAAAAATTAATCAATTAATTGTGGAAACGATCAGCAGATTAATTTAAATGAAAACAATAATTAGTTGGAGTCATACATATACAGTATTCACATCTTGGTTAGGCTTATTTTAGGAGGCACAAGTGAGAGGGATCAACTCTGCATCACCTTTTATACCAAAGGAAATTAGGTTTAGCTGCCAATTGTTAAATTACAAAGATCATAGGAATCCACCAATCACAACAACAAACAAGGAAGCAATGTAAAATATAAGAATCTAAATAATATGAGAAAGATATGTTTAAATGTTCCAAGATGTTCTGAATGTGTGCGCTGAACATTGTCAGATGCATTAATGACCAGAGAAAATAGCCTGTATTAATAAAGAACTGCGAGGTTGAGATGACTCATTGCTCTCCCCCTCAGACTGCAATGAAATAGAAAATGTCAATACACAGAAACCATAGACACTCCGGGCACGGCCTTGTGCCTCCTCTGTGGCTTTCAGCAGCCAACATATTTGATTCCAGGGATCTTCCTGTATAGTCTCGCTGCTGTTTAATCCTGGTGTGAAACTTCAAGGTTTTTGTCTCACCTTACAATTCAGGGTCCTTTCATATACTGGAATTTTTGAAATGCTATGACTCTCTCTCTCTCTCTCTCTCTCTCTCTCTCTCTCTCTCTCTCTCTCTCTCTCTCTCTCTACAGCATCCATATTTACATGCTTGCTATGCGCATCTTGGGTTTTTACAATTGAATACAGCCCATTAATTATTCACCCCTTCCTGCTCAATCACAGCCTCCTTAGTCCTCTTTATCTCTTCCCTCAGTCTCTTTCGTTGATTTCTCCACAGCAGATAGTGGGAGAGTGCAATCCTCTTTGTAGCAAAGCTTTACATAAACCAAGCTAACTTTGGGTAAGAATGTCCTTTAAGCGAAGCGTGGGACCTTATAATTGTTCCTTTCATCTGTCTTGTTAATTCTTGGATCAAAGAAGATGAGGCAGAGCATGAATGGGACATTGATTGCAAACCCCAGCTAAGAGTTGGAGGGCTTAGCAGCCCCACAACACTGCCATCTGTGCTTGGAGATCAAGGCACAACATTTTTGTGAAAACTCTATCTCTTTTTCATGTCCTTCTTTGACATTACAGCAAAACTCTCACCGATTGTGACTAAAAGATGCTGAAATACTGTTTCAGCAAACCCCTGTGCAGGCTTTGAGGCCTTGCATGTGCCTCTGTAGTATTTTTACATAGCTTAATAAAAAAAAAAGAAATAGTTCCAGTAATTGTGCTTAAAAATTAATGCAGGTTTTCAGAGCTACTATCTACTGCTAGCATTCATCATGTTCTGACAGCTTCCACTGAAGATTAAGCATTCACCCCCAATGCCAGAGGAAAATAGGGAGGAGCCCAGATGAAAAACAGGGTCATTAACTTGAGGTTCCTCAGTGGAAATAGGTGTCTGATTGAGCAATTGGGATTTCTGAGAAGAAAGCTTTGAAAAAGACTTTGATCCATAAAAGGATCATGTAAAAGATTTGTATGAGTATCTTTGTAAAATATGGGACAGCTGGATACTGGGTGATGCTGTGGTAAAGATTAGTACTGGAGCATAATTTGCCTTCTAGTGATGCGCTGATCTTTTGGTTCTGGATGAGAAAAACAAAAGCTGATCACTAAGCCCAACAGGTGCTGTCTGTGTGGTAATCTGAGGTGCATTTGGAATAGATTCATTGCACAGCAGCTTATTAGTCTAGCTTGGCAGCAAATCAACTTATTTAGGAGATAAGCTGCTAAAGAGTGAAACGATGACACTCAAAACAAGTACTTTCATTTTTCCACTTTGGCAGAGATGAGTATTCAAATTTATACAAGATTTCAGAAGCACGATCCCTGACTTTGCTGTCAAATATTTATCCTGTTCCGTCTTTTTCTAAGTTGCGTGGGCATGTCTGAAACTTTTTAGTCTAAGCACCTTGCCAAGCAACAATTTAAACTGATCCCGTGGATAAAAGGATGAAGGAGACAATTTGAAACCCTTTTTCAACGAAGTCAACTTCATTTGTTGGATTAGGATTTGTACCTTCATAATTACAGTGCAAACCCCAAGTGAAAACAGTTTACCTGTAAACAATGATGTAATTTCAGGCAACACTAAGAGTACAGAATCTGTAGGCAATAGAACAAGATTTTGATATCTAAAGCTTCTTCTAGTTTCCTTTTTTCAGACCCATCACGTTTGAGCGGGCTTAGGTTGCATGCATGTAAACAGTCCATATGGAGAGCAAAAGAGGCAGACTGCATTGTCCGAAATGGAATCTCAGAACCCATCGACTATTGTCTGACGGCAAGTTTTCATTTATTTATCTGCATTCGTATGCAGATATCTGTTTACAATGACATTGTCTCTCAACTTCTATTCCATTCTTGCGTCTCAAGTTGCTAATCGGACTTGGTGTACAAAAGAGAATTTTTGGCCCGGATAACCGCTAGATACACCAGAGCACCCAGAGGCTTAATCAGACTGGTAGCCAATGGTTTTTGAGATTGGTTCAAGCCTGACTTAGCCAAACAGTAGCTGTAACTTTAGCCTGATGTGGTTCACATTTGAACACTTTTGGAACTGAAACTATCCAAACGTTTGTGTGCCTTTATGGTGAGTCATGAAATATACATCTATTATGTGCATGTTATGATAAACATTTAGTTTGAAAATGTACTTTTGAGTGTGAAGTTAAGCTGAGCATAAATGTCTCTTTTTTAGCTGCGCCCCGCTGCATACTCTCACAGTTGCACATAGTCACAGCTGGAGGCTGCACAGTACACTCACAGCTTTATCTGTTGGTCACTGAGCAGCCCCTCTGGAGCTCTTTCCTCTGACTTATTGCTCTTACTTCGTCTGAAGGTGAAACCTCGAAAAACAACTTAACCAAGCTGGGACACAACTAGAATTATTGTTGTGAAACATTATTTAATCTGTATTTAAAATATTAAAATGTCTACATATGCAAGCCCTTTGGTGCATAAATGTAAAACAGCCAATACAGTGACTATTAGTGTTATAGTCAAGTATATCCTAGCATGCAGACAGATTTCCAGTCCTCTAGACCAGTGGTTCCCAACCTTTTTTCCTTGGCGCCCCCCCTACTCATGTCTAAGAAAAGCTGAGCCCCCCCCCCCCCGAAACCAAAGTTGAGGTAACTCTCGAGATAGAGCCTTACTTTCTTTTTTGATAAAGAGGAAAAATGAGGATACAACAAAATATATAGTTTTCATACAGACTTTTGTATATATTAGATATTCTAGTGTATTATCATAATTTTTTTAACATGTGCAAAACATTTTTTTTTACCTCAACCTCAAACCAGATAGAGACTCGCGCCCCCCCTGTGATCTTTGCTGCCCCCCCTGGGGGTGCCCGGACCCCAGGTTGGGAACCACGGCTCTAGACAAATGCATTCAGACTTAAATCAAATTTACAGGCAGTTTTGCGTTACCAGCTCACATAACCTGCATGTTTTTGCAAACTAGACATTTGGTTGTATGATCAACAACACCAATAGTCTATAGTTAGTGGAAATAAAAGATATCCTGTGGAGTTTTGACCACTACAACATGGAGCAATGCGATTGTGAGCTGGTCCTGTTTTTGTTTTTATCTTTTGCTCTTAGTCAACAAGGACGCATATGATGCACATTACTGCCGACTAGTATACGAGCTATATGACGTTTATTACACTGATTGCCAGTTGTTGGTGGCAGAAAAACAGCGCTGAAGAGGAAGACTAAAAGCTGATATAAACAGATGAAAGAATGCAGGTTTGAAAGTATTAAAAACAATCAGCGTTACAAATGTTTTATGGAGGAAGGAAATGCATTCAACACATTTGTTAGGCTTCAAGAATACAATGCAATGCATTTGATGGGAAACCTTTAACGTATGGGTAGTTATATACAGAATACTTGTATGTATTACAGCAGAGCAAGCACACATGAGTTCACATTTAGAATAAATGTGCACTGTGAACACTGCAAACCTGTATAAATAAACTGTGGCTACACCCTGGCTTTGTTTCCTAATATACTGTACTGTATATGCACTGCATGTCTTGTTGCTAATAAAGGTCCTGTCAAGTCTATGTTTGCCAGGGGGCTACTTTGCTGTACCAGTGCATAATTGTACAGGTCTCCCTTGTCAGCACTCCAAAGCTCCTTGTGCTCGGCACTGGCATCACAGCAAGAGAACAAGGGTCACAACCACTAGACATATCATTAATCACCGAATCTGGGGGTTTTAGCCTGGGATTATCCGTCCCTAGATGGGCTATGTCAGTTATGGAGTCCCCCGTAGGTGTGGCAGCTAGAGGGAAATGTCAGTCTGGTGGGGCCTGATAGACTCTGCCCTGGTTGAGGCAATCTGCAGAGAGGATAAAAGAGCTGGTACATTGATTTCACTTCAAGAAGCAGGTGGGAGGAAAAGGGAATAGGAGCGAGTCAAAAAAGCCTATAACCTAGCTGTTCATCCCCAGTCGAGGGAAATGTAGTCAGATAAAGTGTGGCAATGCCCATGTGGGTGCAGAATTTTTTTCCGCTCACTTTCTCGTCTCATATGATTACTTCTCTATTTTCATTCATTCCCCCAATATTTCTGTAGAATTATGTTTTTAATTGATTAGCCACTGTACAGTATGTAGAAATGTTTACACATGTAAGCTCACTCTGAGGATTTGTGCTTCATTTTCATATGGGAGCGACAGTATAACTCCAAGTGAAACAAAAACAGGTGCCATAATAAGGATTACACATATTCAGAAAGAACTGAGGATTAAATTCAGAGCTGCTTTTATTAACATCCTGTTATTTTCTTATTGCAGTCTTCTCAAGGTGCAATTTCATTTTGTTACTTTACCAAGGTACAAATGGAAATAACATACACAAAGGGCTGAGGGTGTAATGAAAATATGGTTAAATACTACAATACGGAATAAAGTGTTGTATCTGAATGCCTCTATTATCTGAATGCCTTTAGATCAGCCAGTTCCCTGTCCGGGGCGTTCCAGCTGGATTCAATAATTGTCTGGGACAAGGAGACCAGGGCCCAGTTTTCTGACCCCACCTCCTAAAGAGAGGGGGGTCAACTGCCCCTAAGGCTGTTGTCCTAACCTGCACGATTACTGGTGCATTAACGAGATGGCAGGTCTTTGAACACATCACGGCTCTCACATTGCCTCTGCGTTATTAATGCCAGCACAAAGGGCCTGTTTAATGAGCCAAAACTCTCTCAGTGGATGTTGATTGGGCATGTAATGGGTGTAAAGGCTCAACCTTCTGAATGCATCTACATGTCGGAGATAAGAGTTTTTTTTGGCTGAAATGTTTAAATTTTTTCGGCATTGTCATCTTTATTAACCAAAGTTTTAGACACAGGCAAATCTGGGAGAAAGACATGGGATGACGTGATAAAGGTCCTGGGTCAGATTAGCCCTATAGGGCCAATATGCTCCATTAACTTCTACTAACTTTTTTATCTAAATGTTAATATTATTTTTAGAGTTACACAAATTAACTTAACTCATTATATAGGCAAATATATAATGCAATATTTTATAAAAAAAGAGATTTTGGGAAATGATTTTATTCACTTTCTTGCCTAGAGTTAGATGGGAAGGGGCATCTTCTAGCTCACCCAGTAAGAGCGTTCGCCCCATGTTGGCTGAGTCCTGCTGCCCTTTGCTGCGTGTCATCCCCCATCTCTCTCTCTCCACCTTTCATGTCTATCCACTGTCACTATAATAAAGGGAAAAGCCCCAAAAAATAATCTTCTCATTTCTGTATGGTAAATATGAAGGTTAAACTGGAAAGCTAGCCTGGCTCTGTAACGTGTTAATTGGTAAGTTTCAGAGGCGCTGGAAGTTTTGTTTCTGTTTTCTTGGGACAGAGCCAGGCGAGCTGTTTCCCCCTCTCCATTCCAGTCTTTATGCTAAGCTAAGCTAGAATCTCATAGCCTAGAAATCTAGATGCACCCTAGTGGCAGCAAATGTAATTTGCAGCCAGGGTCAGTCTAGCAACTCTCCGTTGGCTTGCAAGCTGGAAAAACCATATTCTGGTCAGGCCAATCACAACGTGTATAGAGTCGGTGGGCGGGCTTAACATAAGGACGGCAGAGTTGTGACGGTTCCGCGTGAATTCCCCGCTATTTGAAAACAAAGAAGATGGCTGCTGCTGCTAGCAAACAGCGGCCTTTCGAATCGGCTTTGGAAGACTTTGGAGTTAAGCACTGAAGTCATTCTTAAAAAAGGAAGATGTGTTCGGAATTTTGCCGGCCAGATACGGCAAAAGTTGAATCTATCAACTAGTGTTGCTCTGGTTGGCTACGAGTGCAGAGGGAATTTGAAAGACAACCGTTTATCCCGCCCCTCGGATTGATCCCTGTCAATGGTGAGTTCCCAGACCCAACATCTTGATGTGGGTCTGGCTTGTCAGGCTAAGAATCTCCTGGCTCCAGCTTCATATTTAACAAACAGATATGAAAGTAGTATCGATCTTCTCATTTAACTCCCCGCCAGAAAACGTCAAACTACTTCTTTAACACAAAATAAAATATAATGCAGACGGTAAAGGGCCTTTCAGTCACAAAGTGGTTTGATCTGCGCTTTGCTCTTCGCAGCGAAAAAAAAGGCATGGCACAAGCCATTGGAAACAATGGGTTTTAGAGGACAGCAGTGCCATTGAGGCCTTTGGTCTGAAAGGCCCATTATAATCACTGTGTTTTGTGTTTACATTTGGTCTGGTGTGTGCATTCCTCTCTCATTAAAGTGACATCCAATGTATTCTTTGACATTTATTATACTCACCTGTGGGTAAAGAAATATATTTGAGAGAACAGGTCAAATTAACATAACATATATAGAGCAATTGTGTTACCTGAGTTTACCACTAGCTTCTTAGACCAAAAGAGAGCTGAAATTACCAGTGTTATTATCAACTATCATCAATGTTCATTTTTGATCATTTCTGTCTGGGAGCGTTTTTGAACGTTACTTAACCCACTAACTAGATCAGTGAAAGGAAAAATACCAAATATGTATTGTTTTTTGTTTTGTTGAGGACATCTTACACAACAACATAAGGCTAACAAAATGCCTTACGTTTAAAGCTATAGTGTGTAGTTTCTTTCTCCCCTATGAGGAATTCTAAGTAATGACAACAACAATTCTGTCGGTGTATCCACATGATACGAGTTTTCCGTGATCGCGCTTCACCCCCACCCCTCCTCCACGCAGTTGCTACATAGCCAAGGAGGACACGGAGGATTAAAAAAACATGATGAACTCTTCAGAAGAGGTTTACTTACTTTACTCGAGTTTCTGTGCGCGACGCCGTATGACACCAAATTCTAAACACAGTCATACTGAGAAATACAGAGAGAGTTGTGTGGAGCTGATAGTCTTGATTAGCTTCGTATCAACTCATTTGACAATGGCTTGAATGTAACGGGCGTTTATTATTATAAAAAAGGTTACGCAGTAAAGCTTTAAAAGTTAAAACTTTTAATATTTTATATTCATTTTTTAATTAATACTCACACACATACATTTATTTTAAAGGTGCTGTATGTAGGATTGTGAAGATCAAGGACTTAGCCAAAGAATTTGAACATTGAAAACTTCTCAGTCCCTCGCCCCCCTTTCTGCTAGAGCCCAAACGGTATCCTAAGCCCCTCCCCCCACAAGGGAGAATGAAGATATGTGCATGAGCAGTGTTTGACACGCAGTTAGACACGCCCCCTGGCCCTGATTGGTGTAAACGGGGAGCTGTGGATTTTTGTTTTTTTAATTAACTGCTTTATGTAGTTCTACTGGAACATAGGGGCAATTTCAGCAAATATGACAGAAAGTTAGTTTTATAAGTCTTACCTACTGCATCTTTAAATGACAAATTTAGAGAAAAGTGCACATAGGCTCTTTAAAAAAAAAAAAAAATGTCCAGGGAAATGTGCGGTTGATAAATATTCATCACTTGTTACAAGCCTATAGAGAATTCCTGTGTGTGGAGTTTGTACTGTATGTGCATGCTCCTCCATTCATAGCTTTTACCCACACTGTCCCGAATCTGCAGCAATCCATTTTTCGCTGATTAAAACAAGATAGATTTTTTTCATCTGCTGTCAGTGGGTCTTTATATGATGATGCATCTGTGGTCGTATCCATGGCCTATAGCTAAGCAGTTGGTTTTTCAGTTTTCTGACGGCACTGGACAATCGAAACAACTAGGTTATCTTTGCTGCTGTTAGGTTAGTAAAACATGATCACAGCAAGGCCAAATAATGTGTGCTGTCTCATTATCTGTGTTGCTCTGACAGGAAAGGTGTAGGAGGGAGAACCACAGGCATTGTAATCACCATCATTGACCAGCATATCAATTGAAGCAGGTCTGCACTTGCCTTTCACGAGGAAACTTCAAGGTGTTTACTTGTTAAGGAACATCACTGCATTGTGCTATTATTCCTTGTTTAAATTCACATGAGCAACTAGAACCGTTTTCCACGTTTGAATTGTATTTTCTGAAATCCAAAATCCCAAGACTCTGTGCACATTATTTCCTAATTTCTTCAAATGATCAGAATTTCTTGCTGGAGCATATTAGCATATTTTGTTTGTCATGCAACATCATTTTAGCAGCATCTGTGCGACAATGCAACAGCTTTGAGTGCAGAACAATAACCATTTTCTTGGGAGAACGTTCCAGTACAATTCAACAAATGAATTCATAACGCAACAATTACTTTGACCGGCTGTTATTATCCTTTCAAATAGCAGCAATTTTGCGACAAAGGTGGCAATTAAGAAACGTTCTCCTTAAAGACTGGGCTACATCTCTGAACAGCTGTAATTACTGCAGAGAATAAACCTGTTCTATCTGTGGTGATCCTATTAAAGGTCCATGCTGTTGTCACTGCTGTGAGGGCTCGAAAGGTTTCCACATTACAGTAATCACTTTAATTTCCTTACATAATCAGCATAATCAGAGCTCTCTTTAGTTTTTGTGCAACAAGGTTGAAGAAGCAATTATTTGTCATTGGCATGGTAATAAGGCTAACACCATACAGTGAAGCTGCTTTATGAATATAGAATCCGATGTATGTAAATTCATAGACAACAACCGACAGTAGGCCTGCAACAATTATTACATAATTGTCAATTTCTTTACATAATCGTGGTGTCTTTGTTTAACCGCAATTAATTGCTAACATTAGCTAAGACCTCAAGGCGTATGACTGGTAATTGTTGATTCTGTTTAGATTTAGATTGATTATCGGTCAGACTATATATTTTTAGTTGTTGGTACTTGACCCTATACACGTTCATTGCAACAAAAATGTTTACTTCATAGGCTGTGTACCTGTGTTATTACATTATCTGCATCACATTACAATGATATATAACTACAGATATATCCTGGACTTCATTCTAATCTTAAATTTGACTGAAAGAGACAATTATATTGTTAATCGCAATTATTTCTGAGACAAATAATTGTACAGTAAAATTGTTACAGCTCTAACCGACAATACATTACAGTGTGTGTAAAATCGTTGTTCATCTCTTTAAAGTGAGGTTGCTTAGTAATTCACAGCTCTTAATGGTTTCTCTTGTCCTTAAGCATATGGTCCACAGTAATTTTTTCCTCTTTTGTCACTTTCCACTGGACACTGGAATCTCGCCATCAGTCTCCGTGACTGCAGCAGATGGATCAACCATCCTGTGGCAGACACAAACAAACACAAACACTAAACACTTGCTCAGTCAACCAGCACACCTGATAGAAATGCAGCTTGAGAAAACTGTGTGTGTGTGTGTGTGTGTCAGTGTGTCAGTGTGTGCATATGGTAGGGGTGTGTGCATCTCTCCCTCTCAGACGATTCAATATAAATCTAGACACACAGTCCACGATCTAATACAAAAACAATAAATAGAAATACATACAGAATGATCCACATAATTCTTAGCCCCATGATATTCCTAACCTGACTCCGCCAGATGGATTGCTTCGCATTTGCTCGGCATATCCATCTGGGAACTTTCCGTTGGAGAACTTTTGGGAAGGGGCGGAATACTGGTTATTTGATTGGATGAACCATCTGTCTATCACCTATGTTGGTGATAGACGGGCCAAATCAACCAATCAGATCCACGAAGCGTATGAAAATACAACCACAAGCCCGCCCCTGCAGCTGCAGGCAAAGCATAGCTCGTAAGCTCAGCATGCAAGCAACATGTCGTTAAAGGATATTTGCCATTTGTGTAACGAGAATTTAGGAATAAAAGTCACCATTTCAGGTTCCCGGACCATATTCCAAAAGAAGGATCCAAGAGAAAAAAAGCATTAGCGAGCGGCTAACAGAATTAGGGCTACCGCTGGCTGATAATACTGGTTAGCTGATTGGATAAACCATCGGTCTATCACCACCTAACCCACCTCAAAACCAACGCTGATTGGCCCGGTCGTTTGGCTAACGGCTCCAAATTTTCTCTGCCTCAAGATGCCAGACTGATCTGCGAGTGGAAAACTGGAGCTTGCGAGATCAGGACGGTCTCACAAGGCTATGATATTCCTTCCGTAAGCAGTATGCCATGGGTGGCTTCCCCTTTTCTTAGACCTTTTTGGGAAATGTATTATTATTTTTTATCTGAATTTTATGTGTAATTTGTGTTGAGTCTGTGCTTCTGTATTGATTTTCTAGTACTATAAGGTCGTCTTTACACCCTTAGCGTATTTACATCTCACTGGGTAGACCAGCTTTACTGTAATGCCTTCATGGTACGATACAGAATTTGCGATCAAAGTTTCCTCCAAATGGCATATATTATATTCCACCTTCAGGGTTCTCACATTGACTTGTGATTCAGCAGTAAAATCATTTTTGTATGTGTGGAAATGTGCCTGAACATGGATGTTTGAATATGTGCCTGTCTCTGAGGCAACTTTGGCAGATTTGGCAATAAGTGATTGGCATGCAGTCAGTTCATCAAAAAGAATCATGGTTATTTAATCTGCACTGGAGGTGATTCTATAACGACTACAAAGACACAAGCGCCTGTATTACATCAACTAACTTATCTATCAATTAATACATGAAAGTGCTGAATAAATATAGGTAAAATGACACTATGTAGCATGTACTGTACCTATCCATATGGGAACTGCATCTTGGAATGAGAAGAAGCAATTACACAATTTCAGTGCTTGGTGATGCCCAAAGGGTTTGGAAATGTGATTTAAACCATGGAACATACATTCAACCATCTGCTCCCCCTCCACAAAGACCACCAACCTTCACTGAAACTTTAATGTTTCATCAGATCGTACTGTATCAACCTTAGCATGTACTGGAAGAACCCACAGGGATTGTCGCTTTAAATGCTGCAGAAGCACCGTGAGCCTAGCATTGCATGCTATAGCATACTGACATTTGACAGCAGAAATGAGAAGAGCTAATGTGCTCACAGTGACATTTCCCTATGGACCTGTCAGATGAACTCTCACAGCCCCTTTAGCTTTTCTCATCTCCAAGAGTGCTGCTGGAGTGAGGGTCATGCCCCTTCCTCCTTATCTGTCACACAGACACGTGAAGATGGAGATTGGCAAACGAGAATAGTATGGAATATGTTGTGATGGATCCTCTGTGTAGTTTTGCCTCAATTTTCAAAAGGCTTGCGAATTATGTAAGAGGCACAGACAAATGCTGCTTTCTATGCAAATTGACTGTCAACAACAAAAAAACATAATTTGATCCAGTTACTCTTTCAAGAATTTCTCTGTTGTCAACAAAGTAAAAACACAGACTGTAATTCTTTTGAGCTTTACCAAGTTTCAGCTTTGACCCAGAAAATGAAATAGCCACACCACTGTAAAAGCACTATCGCTGTCTCTTTGGGTGACATCAAAGAGGTGTCAAATCATGTGCTCTGGAAGGCCAAGAGTGTGCTGGTTTCATTTAGCCATAACTACACCAGAGGATGGACACGCAAAGCTTTCAAGGGATATATATTAGTGGTGCCCGTGGAGAAATTCTAAAAGAAGAAAATCACAGTAAAATAAGATGAAGTACTAGTAAATATTAAGGTATTATAAAGGTAGTAGTGCACATAAGACTGCTGTATGGTGAACAATGATTAAGAGTGAGAAAGAGGGCTTCTATTGGTCTTTGGATCTTCCTAAAAAGAGAAGAAATGACTGGAGGACCAACAGAAATATGCTCTAAACCCTCAGAGCAACAGGGACCTACAACGGTTGGACAGATTAGATCGTTACATAGGTACATTTGTGGTGGATCTTCTTCTCATTAGGGATGAGTTTGTATTTCTCACTCAAGAAATAAATGAGATAGATAGATAGATACTTTATTCATCCCAAGGGAAATCTTAGATACTATTACACCATTATAAAATTGGTCCAAGCACTGAGCCTTGTGGAACGCCATGTTTAACTTTCGCGTACTTAGAGGATTTATCATTAACATTAACAAATTGAGATCGATCAGAAAAATAAGACTGGGGCTACCGCTTAGTGCAATTCCTTTAATTCCGACTAAGTGTTCTAATCTCTGTAACAGGATTGTATGGTCAACAGTGTCAAAAGCAGCACAAAGATCTAATAAAACAAGTATGGAGACAAGTCCTTTGTCTGCAGCAGTTAGAACGTCGTTAGTCATTTTCCCCAGTGCCGTCTCTGTGCTATGATGCTTTCTAAATCCTGATTGAAAGTCTTCAAATAAGCTGTTGCTATGGAGAAAATCACATAACTGATTAGCAACTACTTTCTCAAGGATCTTGGAAAGAAAGGGAATGTTAGATATAGGTCTATAGTTTGCTAAGACCTCAGGATCGAGGGTGGTTTTTTCAGAAGAGGTTTTATCACAGCTACTTTAAATGACTGTGGTACATGACCTGTTAATAGAGACATATTGATCATATCTAGTAATGAAGTGTTTACCACGGGTAACGCTTCTTTGAGTAGCCTCGTTGGGATGGGGTCTAAGAGACAGGTAGATGGCTTTGCTGAAGATACCTTTACCATTAGTTGTTGAAGGTCTATAGGATAAAAACAGTCTAAGTATATGTCAGGTCTAGTCATTCTTTCTAGCAGTCCTGCGTTGAAAGGTGAACCATTAGAAGTTGAGGGCAAAAGGTGATGAATTTTATCTCTAATTGTTATAATTTTATCATTAAAGAAGCTCATGAAGTCATCACTACTCAGAGCTAGAGGAATAGATGGCTCAGTAGAGCTGTGACTATCTGTCAGCCTGGCTACAGTGCTGAAAAGAAACCTTGGGTTGTTCTTGTTTTCTTCTATTAATGCTGAATAATAGTCTGATCTGGCATGTCTGAGGGCGGTCCTATAGGTTTTCAGACTGTCTTGCCAGTCCAAACGAGACTCTTCCATTTTGGTGGAGCGCCATTTGCTTTCAAGTTTTCGCGAGTTTTACTTTAATTTACGAGTTTGGGAGTTATACAAAGGTGCTAGTTTCCTTTGCTTCATCTTCTTCTTTTTAAGTGGAGCAACAGAGTCTAAAGTAGTCCGTAAGCAGGCCGTAATACCATCTACACAATTGTCGATTTGAGAGGGACTAAAGTTTACATAAAGGTCCTCTGTTGTATTAAAACAAGGTAATGAGTTTAGTGCTGTTGGAATGTCTTCCTTAAATTTAGCTATAGCACTGTCAGATAGGCATCTAGTATAGTAGCTTTTATCTAATTTCGTATAATCGGGTATTAAGAATTCGAAAGTAATTAAGAAGTGGTCTGATAATAAAGGATTTTGCGGGAATACTAATACATCTTCAATTTTGATACCATATGCCAGCACGAGGTCAAGGGTGTGGTTAAAACAGTGCGCGGCCTCATGCACACTCTGACTGAAGCCAATAGAATCTAAAAGTGAGTTGAAAACAATACTAAGGCTATTGCTGTCAACGTCCACATGGATATTAAAATCACCTATAATAAGTACTTTGTCTGATTTAAGGACTACACATGATAAAAACTCAAAAATTCAGAAAACGGACCTGGAGCTCGGTAGACAACAACGAATATAATTGGCTGTACTGATTTCCGTGTTGGATGTTGAAGATTAAGAACAAGGCTTTCAAAAGAGTTATAATTTAGTTTAGGTTTAGGATTAATTAACAGGCTTGAATCAAATATGGCTGCAACTCCCCCTCCTCGGCCTGAGCCTCTAGGAATTTGAGTATTAATATGACTGGGAGGAGTTGCTTCATTTAGACTAATATATTCTTCATGGCCCAGCCAGGTTTTAGTAAAACAGAATAGATCAATTTGATTATCAGATATCAATTCATTTATTAGTACTGTTTTAGAAGACAGAGATCTGATAATTAGTAATCCACATCTAATTTTCCTATCCTTTTCTATCATTGCAGTGGTAGTTTTAATTCCAATTAGGTTGTTAAGTATGGCCCCTCTCTTGGTTACCTTTGATTTAACTGATCTTAGTCGAGGAACAGACACCGTCTCATTTTCTTTTGGGACAGGCTGTGGCTGGCGTGAACTGGATGCTAAATTGACTATGTTTGCAGTCAACTTCTTATTACTTCTATGATTACTAACTACATTTTCATGTTGGTTTTGAGCGTTATGCACCCCCACTAACTTGGAAAAGGGTTGATTAATAAATCTAACACCGTCAGGAGGAGGCAGAAAGAAAAGAATGAGGAACTGGCGCAAGTTGATAAACTCGTGGAAGAAAAAGCAATTAAATTGAAGCACTTACCATGAGGGCACAGGTTCACTTAGTTTCAAATGGTTATAATGGCATCACATGTTCAAACAGTGAATGCTTGTTTGTGTATGTATGTATGTCTGTTTTCTTGTATTTCACTTGCCTCATAGAATATTTTCCATGTGTACTCATTTGTGCATAAGGTGTCATACAGATGAAGGTTCACTTGGTGGTTATAATGGCATCAGTGAATGCTTGTTTCTTTGAACTGCTTTAATTTATCATTGTATTTCATCTATTACTTTTATTCTAAAGGTGGAATAAATGCAAGATATTTCCAATGTCAGTGAGTCTCAATCTATTCTGTTGACTTTCCCTATCTGCATTGTTCTATTGGCCAAGAGGGTGTAGTTTTATAAATCTCAAACTCCATTTAAATTTTCAATTCAATTGTATTTCAAGTGCAATATCACCATAAGTCTCAGAACACTGTACAACAGGGAATTCAGTAAAATTTAAAAAAAATACATTAAAATTGTGGGTGTATATGTACATAATATAGAGAGGAAGTCATAATGATGGTCCATAATGTTTGGAAAAAATAAATGTTTTGAGTTTTGATTTAAAAGTGGTGATAGAGCTGGCTTCTCTGACATACAATGGAAGGTTATTCCAGAGGTACGATAAGAAAAGGCACGGTGGCCTGCCGATATCTTTTTGACCCTAGGAATTTCTAAAAGGTTGGTACCCAGGGAGCGGAGTGGTCGTACTGGGGTATAAGGGTTAATCAGTTCGGCTAGGTATAAGGGTGCAAGGCCATTCAGCTATTTGTAGGCTAAAAGGAGGATTTTAAAATCTGCTCTTGCCTGTATGGGTAGCCAGTGGAGTGAGGTTAAGACAGGAGTTATGTGGTCATATCTCCTGGTCCTTGTCAATACCCTGGCTGCTGCATTTTGGACGTGCTGCAGGCTTCTAAGTGAACATGCAGGGAGGCTGGAAAACAGGCCATTGCAGTAGTCTAGCCTAGAAGACACAAAGGCATGAATCAGAGTTTCTGCATCGCTCTTTGTTAAAATCGATTTTATCTTTACAATGTTGCTCAGATGGTAGAAAGCAGTTTTTGTAACGTTAATGTGGTCTCGGAAGTTTAGCTGAGAGTCAAAAATAAAACCAAGGTTTTGCTCTCAGTGATGAAAGTCAAAACGAGTCGATATCCGAATGCGAATGAACGGACTCCATATGAGGCTCCTTTTTAAACTACTAGAAATAACCCGTGCATTTATATGGAACTAAGCTTTAGGAGCTTTCCATCTTTACTCTCCTCCCTGTTATGTTGCATTTGGAAATCAATTGTTTTTGAGTGATAAAATGGCTGCGGCCGGAAACAACAAAAGCTACGGTGAGTTGTTCGAAACCTTTCTTTTTAGTAAACAATGTTGTCAATGCTTTCGTTAAGGTGTAGAGCCCCTGGTGATTCTTCGAGCAAAGTTTCATGTTGTGTCGAGCCTTCTTAGTGTTTTAAAAATAGCTATTTTGGGGCTAGCATAAAAGTGCCCCTAGCAATCCCATTCAAAAGGTAATTTGACCGCAAAAAGAAAATACGGTAAATCTTAAAAGTGGCGATTCCATCCTAAATATGCTTTTAAACGAAAGTTTGACTCGGGTACATTCACAAAAAGACTCTAGATTGCAAGTCTTGTGTTTTCCCCGGGACACAAACTCTGCTTGTTGCTTCAAGGCCTTGTGCTATATGACCCACCCATCCACCCTGACCTCCTTACGGACCAGAGCAGTCTTATACAGCAGCAGTCGATGTGTTGCATACAGCAATAAATACGTGGAATACATAGTGCATTACCTTTCGTAGCTACATATATGTTCATTACAAATCTGAGTGCAATCCGTCTTGGTCGTTCAGGGCTACATGGAATCAGGATCAGCCCTACTTCAGTCCAGATGGTCCAGAAGGTGTTTGTTTACTGTCAAATACGCCTGAAGAAAAGTAATTTGGGCACTTAAGCAGTTACATCCATGGTTACAACAATAACAGTTAGCTTGCTAATAGCTACCCATAAACTAACATGGGTGAATCTCATTTATGGACTATAAGCAATACATTCAAGCCCTCTCTCATACACACCGATCATTCAGTGGTAGAACTGATCAGGGATCAGATAAACGGTTCAACAGCTTGGTGCACTTAACGTGTAACCAAATGTTTTGAAATCACCGGAGCCACTTTGTCCTGTCACTTTAACGAGACAGAGAGGAACGGTGGCTAATTTCAGAGTCACTGACTTCAGCTGTCATTATTACAGAGGACAGACATTTTTAATATCCGATTGCAATCCAAACAGATGAAGTGAAGTGTAAATGGGGTCTTTGATGAGAAGTGTCTATTGTTATTTATTGTGAGTTAGTGCCTCCGTCCAGGCCCGGATTATCCATAAAGGCACTTGGGCCAGTGCCCAGGGGCACCAACCATTCACAACCAGTGGTGGGGCACCATATAATATTTATAACATATAATATTTTCCGTAAATTGTTAGATTATTCACTTGAAATTATTGAAAGACCATACATTACTCTTTTATGAACACCAATTTCACAATAATAATAAAAATAATAAATTATAAATAAATCAATATTACATGACTACTATCACTACCCTCTCCAATCTGTCAGAGTTGAGTTGGTCCACAGGTACGCGCAAATGTATCATTTGTGGGATGGGGGGTAACAATAATCAAAAGTGGCCAGTTTAACCCCCCCAAAAATGTTATCATAATGATGAATGTAAAATATGAATTAGTTAGTTATAAAAAATGGTAAGTGGTTGGCTTTCTTGATTCAATGTAATTGGCAAGCAAATAAAAACATTTTTCACACAAACACACAAGTTTATTCAGTAAGCAGAGAAGTGTAAAAGACCGGTCCACAGTCTGCGCTTCATTTCCTAGAACTCGTATTTCTTTCAGAGGACTGTGCAATATATCCATATTCTTCGATCTAATATTGATAGTCTTTTGTCCATATCTTATTCATTTTAGGTCCTTTTATTGTCGTTAGCTGTGATGCTAAAGCAGTTTTAGCTTTCCCGTGATGCTTTTGAAAGTTTTTGAACAATCAGAGGAGTTGCTTTCAGGGCCCGTGAAATAAAGTCGGAAAAATACACATTTGACCAACCCACAATGCTGCAATATATAGTATTGATTTTGGCTTCTTGAATTGTTAGACATTTTAAATTGAGACATTTGGATATAGTGCTCACTGCTCATATGTCTACATGTATGTATCTGGATAAGTTAGTAAATTACATTTGAGAAATCCCCTTGATTAGCCTATGTCTGATATTTTTGGCAGGGGGAAAGCAAGTGTTGGTTTCTCTTTGCATAATGAAAATGCTTCTTTTTTTGTTAGTTTTTTTTTGGCTTGTCTGCTGGGCTGATGTAATGATGTGTATTGATTTTGACATATTGAATTGAGTGCTGTGCTTTTTGAATTCAACATTTTGAATTGAGACATTTGAATATAGTGCTCACTGCTCATATGCCTACATGTATGTAGTTGGACAAGTTAGTAAATTGCATTTGAGAAATCCCCTTGATTATGTCTGATATTTTTGCCAGGAGGACAGCACGAGTAAAGGGGAGGGGGGCCCTTTGAGGTGTAGTGCCCAGGGGCACCACATTGTCTTAATACGGGCCTGCCTCCGTCATACGCCT
The DNA here is from genome assembly GCF_004354835.1 of Perca flavescens. NCBI lineage: Eukaryota > Metazoa > Chordata > Actinopteri > Perciformes > Percidae > Perca > Perca flavescens. Next base: position 12,121,037 of record NC_041337.1, read on the forward strand.
TGGGATAATGCTTTTTGCATCTTTAGAGAACCATACTTGGCCTAGGGAGTAAAATAGTAAACTGTAGTCATAGTATTGTGATTTGTGTGTTTTTTGAGTTACATCATCCCATTTCATAAGTTCTAGACAAACCTCGTCACTTAGATATAAGTCTTTTGATTGCTCATTAGCTCAGAGACCTTTCCTAAATCTCCTTTAAGGTGGAAGAGCTCTCTGCCAGAATTTTCTGAATGTTTTTGAGTACAACCCCAAATTATTTGATTTATTACATCCCCCTCTCCTCATCTCTCCATCCTCTCAGTGTAATCACTAGGTATAATCTGAAAACTCTCTGCCCTTCATGGCACATGCTTTGACATGCCTGCATTAGACTCTCTGTTAACCTGTTTCTAGGTATGGGAACGTTCATGTGCTCAAATGCCAAACTGTTCAAAGTAGTGGAAAGAAGATCCCACGGGAAGTGTCTTGAAAAGCCTGGAACACAACTGCTTTGCATCCCACAATGCATTCTCATGGCATAGCGTGCCTCAAAGTGTGCACAGTGGAGCTCTGTTGCTTTAATATTTGATATTTCCTATGGGGTCCACCATGTGTCGATCAAAGATTGAAACAACCTTCAAACAGTCCCTCCAGGATTTTGAGGCCTTTTTTTGAGATTGTTGCGGCCCAAAATGCCTGATTTTGTGAGAGCTTTTGTAAAAAATTGCGATAAAATTTGCAATGTCTTTTGTTTGTTGCAATGAAGTTGTGGGAGAAAGTGAAAGTTGCAAAAACAATAGCGATTTTTTTTTTTTTTGTATAGTGCTTTAAAAATAAAAAGGAAACTTGTTTTGGGAAAATAAAACTACTCTGGGCTGAGTTATCCTAGTAACCTTACCAAAAAGGCTCAGGATGCTGCAAATCTTGGTATAATATGAAAACGGCTAGTGGGTTTAAGACAAAAAATATAATTTATTGAATTAATCAAATTTGAACATATGTGTCAGTGGCTTGTTGATATTTACATTGTTAGTTAATTTCCTATCCTGGCCTGGGACACACATTCATACGGTTTGATAAAGTACTTACTGGACTTTAACTTATCATTGCACTTACAATAACGAGTGTAGCTGTCCTCAATTTAGGTTATTGTGCCGTCTCATCTCCGGTTTTTCCTGCATCCACCGTGTATGTTTGTGTGTGTGTGTGTGTGTGCGCACGTCAGTAGTGGGGGGGACTGTATGAGCAGCAGCCCCGCCCCCGGTCCAGACAGCCGAAAGGATTGGAGCAGGGGCCGCTTTCAGCGACTTTAGAGCGAAACATCGTTACAGCGTACGTTGATGTTAAACTGTATACAGGTTGACAGGGCGGTCTGAAATGTTTTGCACATTTGTCTTTCGCTGTACGTTTTGTTAGTAAATGTGAGATGTTCGAGTCTCGTCTTCATATGGGAATTTTGGAAACAAGCTCTCTCTTACTCCTGCTTGGTCAGTGGCACTCAGAGTCACATTATACTGACATAAAGTCTGGCACGTGGGACTGCTGGGATTGGTTGAAGTCACGGGAAACTCTGGTTATTGGTCAAATTTGCGGAAAAGTTGTGGTGTTTGGTCAAAATTGCGAGTCGCACCAAAGTCACGGAGATTGGTTGAATTTGCGTGAATTGGCGCAATCGCGACATTGCAAAATCCTGGAGGACTGTTGAAATGCCTCCTTCAATTTACACATATGGTATCAATGAGAGGGTGGGGGCAGAAAAGATTGAGAAAGCGGAGGGGCAGAAGTGAAAGTGAGTTGTGAGTAGTGGGAGGAAGATTCACAACATTAGACCCCATACTGACAAGTACTGAAAGCAGTCAGTCCTTTATATATCACTTTTGAGTTTTATTACAGTATAAGAGGTCATGTTCCTCATTTGGACCCAATTTTAAAAGGCTTGTGTGTCGTTCTTTCTTAATAAAGCAAAAACACACACTTCCCGGACACACTTTACATCCTGTCACCGTTATCTTAAGGGTCCAATTTGGAGTTTCTCTTACCTTTTTAAATGAGGGTTAATTTGCACATATTGACAGAATGTGAACTACTGTTTTAGCCATTTGTTTCATCCATCATAGCTCAGAATAGAGCTCCATGCAAACAATTGTGCAAAATCTGTAAATGGGAATTATATATACAGTAACTTTTCATACGGGAAGAGGATTGTAAGTGATGAAAACAGTTTAGCCTTATCTCTAATAAAAAGATTTTTTAAGACAATATTTATTTGTCTCATAATGAGCAAGGTCCTTTGACTGATCTTGTTTTTGACAACAGGGCGCAGAATGAAGAGCGCAGGTTTTCTTTTAAACCACTTTTAAAAACTTAAACCATTTTTAAACGTGGAATACCTAACATTGCTGGCTTCATTTATCTGTTAAAGTGATGGCTTTTTTATTCATTCAGACATAGGTGTCTTTACAGACATTTTCCTTATAATGATATATAAGTATTATATATATATATTGATAAAGTCAGTGCACAAGCTTATACTGGTTTGACATTTAGTTCATATTTGCTCACATGCTGTATGTAAACCGTTATGCTGGATATTTATTAATTCAGCTTTGCGGTTGGCATGAACAAAATTGAAAATATACTGCTGCACTGTAAACCTTTGATGTAAATGTACAGCTAAAATCTCACTTTATCATACTGTAAATGGCAATGCATTCTGGGAAAATAAAGATACACTGCAGCCAGTATATTACTGTAAATTCAAATAATACAGTAAGAAACTGGGTCTATTTACTGTAAAATACCATAACATTTAAAAATGCAGCAAAGCTGCTGCCAGTATATTACTGTAAATTTACGGTGAAAAGTTTTACAGTGTGGGCTGAACAGTTCTAAAGTTTTACGAGGTTTTTTGTAGCCGTGTAATCATTTTTATAGACAAATCTGACATGAGAAGAATCCACCTAATAAAACCAGCGTAATCAGAGTGTTTCATAGTTAATTAAACTGATTTCCATTTCTTTGATCATATAAGATGATACTTCAGCGAGATATGTTCAACAGTGATCTTAATCAGGCGAACAAGACATGCATTTAATTTCACTCTGTGTATTTAACCTTGTGCTGCAAAAAACATCTGAACTAAATGGCGTCAGATGAATGTGCCTTTACATTCATCTGACGGCATTTAGTTCAGACGTTTTTTTCTTCATAAAAGTGGCTCAACTGTCTGTCACATTTACGAAATGAGGTGCATGGCAGACAGGGGGCTTTCGTCATCATTAAAACACAGAAATATATAAATATCAGGTACCTAAAGAGTCGGATCAACATTTTGCTTTAGCAGCTTTAGTCCTCTGAATGCTGCCATGCCGCTGCAGAAATGTGTGAAGTGGGATGTTCAACCTTACGTCAAGAAAGAAAGCCTCCAGCTGTTTGTGGGTGAAGGGGGGGGTGGTTCTGCTTTGCACTCTGGAACATCTCATAAAGGTTTCATGTGTTTGTGGAGATCATGGAAGCAGTTTGACTTCATCCTGGTGTTCGTGGAGGTACTACTGAATTTGTCTTGCAAGTTGACATTATCATTTTAAATTACTGGGACTTTATGAGGGAAGAGTGTGTTGAATCCCAATTGGTGGTGTATAAAAAGGCTCACAATCCCTGGCAGTTGTGCTATAATGCTAAACGGTCAAACTAACTAAATGGCTGCCCAGACCATCACAGATCCAGCATTATTTTTAACATTGTGGGTTAAAATCATTGTTTTGCTGTTATGTCAATTTACACCCTTTGAGATTAGTGTTTTTGCCACTGTTAAATGATCCCAATTTTGTACTTAATACATGTTTTCCACCCACACGCATTGGTTATACTGTAGATAGAAGCAGTTTCCAAATGGCTGACATTCCTATTAATGCCGAATTTGTGTAAATCATAATTTGCTGCAACACAGAGGTGCTGTTTAAATTTTGTGTTATTTAGGCTACAATTTTATAGGCTTCATAAACATGTCTGTTGACTCAGTAAAGTTTAACTGAAGGCTCCTCTTTGATGATACATTATTTCATTTGTCATCGTTATCCTGATCAGCTGAAGCTGTTGCCCAAGCTACAATATTATATAGATTTGAACATTATGTCTGCAGTATGGCTGCCACCTTATATTAGAAATTCAAACTACCATTTGAACGTGGATTAAATACAATATTTGATCTGTAATGATCTGTGTATAAGTACAGCAGGCCAGGCCTTGTACTTCAGCTAGGGGATGATCTAAAGTGCACTGTCCATCTGGTGCACTGCATGCTCTGACGCTGTCAGTCCAGGCTATTTTTGTTCTATTCGCTAATGAAAACTGATAATTAATATACCAAACAGTCTGAGAAGTGATATGTGGAAGCAAAATTATGGATAAAGGTAAGGCTCTTCCTCACAGTAAGGTCACTCATGTGAGGGAGCAGAGGCACAGCGAATGAATGGAAAACATTCATTTTACAACATTATTTAGAAAAAGGACTGGCTTGTCCCTCCCTCATTACCACCACTGAGGTGCCCTTGAGCAAGGCCTTTAACCCCAACTGCTCCAGTGGAGCTGCTCAGTGGCCAGCAGATCAGACTCTGGTTGTACTGGGCAGCATCCAGGTATGAATGTATATCTGTGTGAATGTGATTAGGGTGTTCCTGCACTTAAATTAAAGTAGTGACAGCCAGCCTTATTTTTAAAACTTTATCTATGTAGGTATGCAGGCTTTTTTGTTTGTTAATCAGCTAAATTTGACTTATCTGTCCTTGAAGTTCTGTTTTCTTATTTTTTCATCTGGTGTACCAATATACTATATGGCATTTAGTAAGACAACACATTCTCATGAACGGGTTCATACAATTTAGTATGATATCCTACGAAATTAGGCGATCGCCGGCTGGTCACGTGACACCGGCTACCGGTCATATCAGCTGCATTTGGTAGTTGAGTTTAGCCGCCAATAGGCGACAGTGAGCTGGCAACCGGGCACCACCGGATGACGGTCCTTTCAGGGGCAGTTGAGTTCAGCCGAGATAAATTGAGCGTCATGTGGCAGAGACCATTAAAGCAACACTAGAGCACTTTTCCCAATTTAGTCCCCCTACAGGTTGGACGCGGAATTGTCCATTACCGCTGTCGTAATGTCTCATTGGGCCCTATCTTGCACTCAGCGCAATTGCTTTTGTACACCGACGCATGTATCATTCCTATTTAGCACCCGACGCACGGCGGACTTTTCCCTCCACAGACGCACGTCGGTAAATTAGGGAATGTATTTGCGCTCCCGGGGGCGGTTCAGCGAAAAGAGGAGGCGTGTTCCGGCGCAAACGTTATCTGGTGCGATTTTGCAGTTTCAGAAAACAATTCCGCCACTGACCAGGAAAAACCTGGTCTAAAGTCAGTGGCGCTAGTCTAATGGCGTTTTTCCATTACATGGTACCTGCTCGACTCGCCTCGACTCTACTCGACTTTACTCGCCTCGACTCGCTGTGCGTCCGTTTTCCATTGCAGATTTTAGTATCGCCTCAGCGTGGCTGGTCGTCATAGCGACTGCTCTGGGCGTGGCTTAGTAGCTTGCTTTTCCCATTGACATATCCCCGACGCATTTCCTGGTTCTCCGTCTCCGTAAACAACATGATATCAAAGAGATTTCCCACCGTGGTCACATATACTGTATATGACTCTAGAATCGCTACTCGCTTTGTTTCTCTCACATATATATGACTCTAGAGTTGCTACTCGCTGCGGAGATAATCGCCGTCACTCTCTCACTTCTCCCTCGCTCACTAGCTCCCCACACACACACATACGGCGACTCGACACACACACATCACACATGCACACACCAGCGCACCAGTATAACCATCAGGCCACTTGTATGCTACGGAGAAAGCTCTGCGTGGAGCCTCCGGCAGCAAAAAAACACCGCTGGCTAAACTATTTAAAAATGCCGTCTCTCGCTAGCAATGCAGTGATCAGTGACGCTTCTTTCCGACCAATCAGCAGCCTGCAAGGTTTCACGTCACCTTCTCGGCTCGCCTCAGCTCGCTTGGAACCTCGACTGAGCAGGTACTAAAAAAAGTATCTGTTAGCAGGTACCAGGTACTTTTTTTTGTAATGGAAAACCAAAAAAGGCGAGTAGAGTCGAGGCGAGGCGAGTAGGTACCATGTAATGGAAAAGCACCATAAAGTCAGTAGCGCGTTATTCAGATGCTATTTTAGGGGCGCATGCTTGGCCATAATGTAGCGTGGGCACAACGCGCATACACTTCTCTCATCTAAACGGACGCAGCAGTTCCCATTTTTGCAAACCATACATAATTACAAAGAAAAATATTACTGAAAATGCGCTTCAGGTGTTTGGATAGATCAGGAGGAACTTTACAGTACAGTCCTTAAAAAGTCGCAGCATTCTTTGTGGCTTGTTGTGTTTTACACAACATTTCCATGAATCATGGATGTGTTGATGACATAAATGAGGAAATATTAGAGGACTTAAGGAGGCGTGATGTTGAACTACAGTGGGATTGGACACTCCAGCGGGATCTGGTCCGGGAGTGCGCGATGCGCTCCTGGTGGAGCGGGTGGACGGAGATGGTGTGGGGGGAAGAAGAAGGGGCACAACAGGTGCAGGTGGTGCGTTTGGAGGCCCACGCTCCATGGCTGCAGCAATCCTCTCCAGACTTGAGGAGAAGCGCCCAAGAGGCCGCAGCAACCTCGCCACCCGACCAAGACGGGCATTTATTACTTTGCCGCATCTCGGACAGCTCCCGCTGGCGTGCGCCAGGCAAATCCGCCGTCATAATAGCAATCCGCCATGGAACAAGCGCGCCTGCTCTTAAAGGGAATGTGAGATGACGCTCTGATTGGTTATTTTCACGTTACGCCCAAACCACACCTAGCTACTTCAGACCAACCCATTTTAGATTTGCGTCGGGCGCAAGACTCATTTATCCCGCCGGCATAATAGCAACTGCGCCCGAGATCCGCCCACAAAGCTACTTGCGTTTTGCGTTTCATACTTGCGTTTCAGATCGTTAAAATAGGGCCCATTATGTCTCATTCGAACTACAGATCCGCTACACGATCTGGCAAACTTGCATAATGTAATGTAATGAACAATTCCGCTTCCAATCTGTAGGGGGACCGAAGCGGGAAAAGTCCTCTAGTGTTGCTTTAAGTTAAGGTACCACAATGACTAGTTAAGTTTAGGAAAAAGATCGTTGTTTGGATTAAGACACACACATTTCCTGGGTGAAAGGCTTTTGTTTTCGCCAGGAAGCGAACTCCGCTCCCCAGCGTGAAAGAGCTGTGTTTTATGAACCACCCATCCACCCTGACCCCCTCCCTAAGTAGTCCACAGTGTTCTTATACAGCAGCAGTCAATGTGGTGCATACAGCAATACATTTGTGGGCTACATACGAATTGCAGTGCATTACTTTTCGTAGCTATATGTACGAATGTTTCATGAAAACAGCCTGTGTTAAGAACAAGTGACAAACGATGAATATCCTGAGTTGAAACCCTATATAGCTATTATTGTATTAGACTGGAGTTGTGTTTGAAAAGATTTATGTCATGTAAATTTATGATATAAAAAATCAAAAAGGTTAGATGCGGTTTTGACTTCACGCTGACTGAGACTAATTAAATGTTGAAATGTGTGGCAGATACAGTAAACAAACTCCTTTATTGCTTACTTGTTTCATAGTTACACAGTGACTAATTGAATGTATCAGCCCAGCTCTAAAGGGAGCGAAAGAAAGAGGAGAGAGAAAGAGACAGATCCGCTTCGTCTGTCTCTTGACTTTTAAACAGCACTGCAAATAGCTCTGTCTCTGTGGCACCTCTGAAAAGCCAGACTCAATCCATTAAACTGGCAGTTGGGTGAACTCTGTCCAGCCCTCAGAGCTTCAAAGCAAAATATATATCCTGATGCTCCCTCAAGGCTATGATCTGACTCCTGAAGTGTAGAACTGCTGCTTATCCAACAAGACATTGAAAAAGTTGAAGATGCTGGATGTCCCAAACACAAATAATGCAGGACCCTCAATTAGGAAATGCAGGGGATAACCAGATTTGAATGTAAACCAATAAAGACTTAACAAAGCACCACTCTACAGAGAAACTCTGTTATTTACTTCACAATCAGTCTCGACCTTGACAGGCATAATCACTTTGTTGGTGTCAGATCTCTCAACGTTAATTTGTGGAAACAGATTGGTGTAAAGAGTGTGAGAACATGAGAAAGCATCCTAATGTTTTTTGGCATTTTTTAAATGCAACATCAGGAGTCTGCCTAAAACCGAACTTGACATGATACCCCGAAGAGCGCTTGTAGTTGAGGGTTTAACTGCCCTGCCATTTTTAATCACTGTAGGCGGCCGGGCGGAGACAAGCGACAGACTAGCTCGGGCTCACAATGCCCTGTCACCGCTCCCAGCCAACCATTCAGGATGACAAGTGTCACTGTGCCATGCTGGTAGGTTTTCCAGAAAACACAGCCTGACCGCCTACAGGAATATACTGAACCTCTGTCATTTCTGCAGGCTCTTTATTGTAAAAGGTGAGTACAGATGCTGAATAGACAAGCACTTTATATCAAACCTAGTTTGATACCAAAGTAACCGAAGTAGTACTTCGACCTGTGCTGTTGTGTACTGTAGCTCTTTATCCAAATACAAATCCTGCAACTACAGTATCTCTTGTTCTTGTTGGGATTCACTCTTGATCATTCAATCTCCCATAAAGCTTTTGGGATTTAGAGTGCAGACATATACACTCTCTGCCTCCTCCTTATAACCCTAGGTTCTCTTTCTTGGCACTTACTCAGAGAAGAGAACAGGGTCCCTTGTGATCGCGCAACCCCTGGCGACAAGCCTCATTACATAACCACCTTCAGAAACTGAAAAATGCAGCAAATCTACAACAGCAAAGAAGCAGATAATGCCGTGATAAAAAAAATGCCAGGCATGACGTATAATATTTAGAAATTATGATAAGATATGCTTTAAAACTGCTGGATTTGCTTTAACTGTCATATGGCATTATTTAGATGTGACATAAATGTTATGCTGTATCCTATTTGCGATGATATTGTTTTTTTCTGCGTTTTATCTCGCTTGGGTGTTTCACTTAATGCTTAACATCAACTTGCAAATGGAAATTAGCCTTTAGGCCAGATGTAGTGCATTTACATCACATTGATGTTAACCCTTAAATGGGCAAGAACACAGAAATAATAAAGAAAATTAAGTCATTGCTTTTTAACAAATCAGTTTAAAAGCATAATAGTTTTCCAAAATATGAATAAACAAATAAAGAAATAGATGAAATTGAAATTTAATTTGCCTTGTTAATAGCAAAAAAAAATCTAACAAATGACATTTACTCCCAACAAAACAGTACAGTAGAAAACTATGCATCTATACTGATACTGTACTGAGGATTTGCTGCCCCTTTAAAATATAGAAAGAACTAGAAAACATTCTTAAAATATCATATTTGTATATATATAAGACTGGTCTCAAACCTTTATTTAAACAGTACTTTCGTACACAGTTAAGTACCATTGTAACTAAACAGTTTGTGTGGTCGTGAATAGTGGAAACGCTCCCAAGTTAACTCAACATCTCACTGGCAATAAAGCAGTTATGAGCATTTAGTCCTGTGACAATGTTTCACTTTGCATTTACACATGATTGATGTTTGTCCAGTGAAGCACATCCTGCATCAACTATGAATTGCATAAAGATACAGATTCCTCCTCCCTGGGTATCCTTCCTATGTATCTACTCAGCTATATATCCCCGATTATGTGCTCCAACCTCTGCCCCATTATTAGAGTAATTAGTGGCTCTAGTGATAGAATAGAATAGTTGATGCTGCTGCTGCAGATAATGGACTACAACTAGAACTATGTAAAAGTAATTAAGAACATCATCATAAACTTAGTCCTTAAAAGCTATTTTTTCACAATGAAATCTCTTCAACATATTGTAATGCTGCTGCAAGAAAATCAGCACAGGAATAGCGACGTTTTCACTGCAATTATAAAACTAAAGTTGATCCCAGAGTGTGGGCACTAAGTAACATGACTACAGTACCTGGGCCAATCCCCTCTGTCAATGCTCCAACTGAAACGGAGACAACTGTTTTAGGGTTAACTAATGTGTGCTGTCCTTGATAAATACATTAAAAAGGAAAGTAAATAAAGTAAAAGGGGAATACCACATATGTGAAAAAGTTCTATAAGCCTTTTGTGGCCCCAGAGGGAGAAATCTGATTTACTGTCTCAAGTGACATTACTTGACGTTGGTTGAGTCTAATGTCTACAAGTTTGACAATGAAAAAAAATCTTGGGGTGTGCTACCTCTGTAGCCTGCTCCTCATTCCTGCTTGAGGCTAACTAGACTACATTAGCCGCTACTATAATAACACACATGAATCTCCGTCCAAACTATCTGCAGTTGAGGTGAATTGTGGGTAATGTAGGTGCCAGGCTTTGGCAATAAAGAAGAATGTTTGGAATAAAAAAGGACTATGTCTGGTTCTACTGCATTGATTTTGATCCTTTTTACTGTCATTATGCGTCCAACAATGTTAAAGGAGCGCAATGCTAAATTGAGTGCTCTTCTAAGTATAAATAGTTGTCAACATAGATATACAAATAATGGGTTTAACCATTGGTGCAGATACAGACAACAGTCTGTGCTTTGATTTGAACAATTAGCACCCTCTTCATTTGCGAGTAAGATAAAAGTATTGGCTATTTGTTTGTTAATTAGCACAGTTGACTCAAAGGACCAGGGCTATTAAATCAAGTTAATTATCAGCCAGTGCCGCATGAAGGAGAAAAATAACAAAGTACCAGAAGACAAGGCCAGTAACCTTGGTGATGAATGAAGCTACAGCCAAGAGTGGATCAACAGGAAGATTGGCATCTGTTTGGGTAGAACCACAAAACCATGAATTAGACAAACATCCACAGAAAATGTATTTTTCTCCAGCGCCATGCGTGTTAGTTAACCCTGAACTCATCATCCTATCCGCACAATGGAAAGCACTATTGTAGCTTCAAGCCAAAGTCTTGAGTAATTGAAGTCTTACTAGGAAGGTCAGACAAAAGTAATGATCCTTTCTCTTTGCAGAAAGAAGTGTCTTGTCTATAGAGAACCCTTTTCAGCTGCAGCAGATGAGTAATATAACATTGTTTATAGTGCACCCAGTGATTATGGCATCTGACTAATTCAAATACTGCAAAGTGCTAAAATGAACCGAAGAAAGTGTTTTTACCAGCACTTTTGCGTAGCGTATTCATAATAGTAATGTGACAAGGACAAGAGAGCGAAACAGGAAACAGATAAGAAAGAAAATAACAGTGAGGATTTTCATTCAGATGGGTAATGACTTTTAAATTGTGTTTAAGTATCTTACATGAAAACATCCTCAGATATTTTGAACTTTTCAATTCCATTATTACTGTTAGTTTTTGTCTAACAGTGTTGGTGAGTTATGGTTATGGTCCTCCCGGGGCTCGCTCTGCTGTAAGCATTATTATACCCTTGCAAAGAACAAAAAAATAATGACCAAGACTTTTGATGGTAATGAACAAAGCAAAGCAAAGAAGGGAAAGGAGAGGAAGTGGAAAGGTGCCATTCTTTTCCTCTCTCCAGCCAGGAAGTGTCAGTACTTCACAGATTGGATATAATCTTCTACATTGAGAAGCATGGGGCGATCATGGTGCCCTGTCACCAGTAGTCCTATCGTTGATTAAGGCTTTTCATCCTCCATTGGGCTTAGCTGTGGGCCTCCCAGCACTTTGTCTTGTGACATGTGTAATTTCCTCCTCACAGTCTCCTCATCTTGATAGTGAGCTAATAGAAACTCTCTCCAGATCCGCTCCTAATGAAGACAGATCCTCAGATGGCAAAGCAGTCTCATTTATATTACCAGTCTATCAACTTGTTTTAAGTAGCTTAGACATGTCCCGTGCGACAAACAAAAGTGGGGGTGGAAAGGCAAGTGTATAAATATAATTTACAAGGATTTACAGAGCATTATTTTTGTTTAAGCCATATCATAGCACTGCTGATGGTTTGCTTGAGCTCAAGACAATGAGGAGATGAGAGGACTGTCAGAGGAGAGTAAAGATTTGATCAGATTGTTGTAGATATTCACTGAGGGTTGTCTGGTTTAGCAAATTAGTTTAGGGTGGCTGGATAGTTTAGTGGATGTGAGGGCTACAATTCAGGATTATTTTCATATTGATGAATCTGTTATTTTCTTGCTTCACCTACAAAAAATTCCCAGATCTTAAAAGTCACATAGGAAAAAGTCTTGTTTGATTTGACCAACAGTCCAAACGTATGCAGTTTATAGAAAAAAGGCAGCAGATTACTGTGTTTTAGAGGCTAGAGCCAGCAAATGTTTGTCTTTAAGCATGAAAAATGACTCAAACTATTAATTGATTATGAAAATGTCTGCTGATTCATTTTCTGGTGATCAATTAAAGCTGCAGTGGGTAAAAAGCAACAAAAAAGTATTTGAAGTAGCGTGATCTGCCTGAAGCTCTCCCTCTCCCCGCTCTGTTGCACGGGAATATGCATGCGCACAACAGCCAATAGGAACACTCTCTCTGTCCGAAATAACCTGGGATTGGCAAAAGTTTTCCGCCACAGGCTTGATTTTGTTAAGCCTGAAAACAGAGCAGAGAGGAGATACAGAAGTCTAGTTTTCTCTCAGACCACTTGAATAATAATATGCTGAAAGATTAGTTTGGAATTTTTGCCCAAAGATACCAAAAACAACTTGCCTACCACAGCTTTAACTGACTAATCATTTCAGCTCTAGTGGAATGTATATAAAATAAGTATATAAAATAAGGAGGCTACATAGATTCAGATGTAAACTGTAATTAAGCATCATTCCCAATCAAGCCAAATGCTATTTTGAACTTTTCTGTGTTTTTATTTAATTTCATTTTTATCCGAGGCCTGGTGTGCAGCAAAATTCTTTTATGTAACCTGACAACAAAAAACAGGATGGCAAAATACGTAAATGAAGCATATACATAGCAGTTGATAGGGTCCAGGGGACAGTGTAGGTGGATGATGTAACAATATATCAGACAAAATGTAAAGAGATAATCCTACACAGGTTACCTCTAAGCTGGCAATGTCGTCCTTTGAGGTTGTATGTTTTTATTACTACAGCGTCTGACCTGAAACAGTCTGACATTAGCCTCTAATGATCCCGTGCATCCCACTCAATAAGCTTGAGGGAACAGACAACTCTCTCTGGCAGAGCCTATGGTTTAATGGGTTTGTTAACGTAATACAATCATTAATAATTCAGCTCAACACTGTAAATATTTGGGTATAATAATTGCAGTATGTCAGCTAACAGCTAACAGTTATTTGCATCATTAATTATTCTGCCGATAATTTTCTTGATTCATCTATTAGTTGTTTAGTCTATGAATTGTCAAACAAATAGTGGAATGAATGCTCATCACAGTCGTTCAGGGCTCCAAGTTAATTGCTTGTTTTGCCCAACAAACCCCAAAGATATTCGATCAAACAGTGGTATAAAACAGTGAAAAGCAGCACATCCTCACATTTTAAAGACTGACACCAGAGAATGTTTTCAAGCATTTTTTGTTATGACTTGCTGATCAGCTAAATGGATTAATCAGCTAATCATTTCAGGTCTAGTGTTTATGTTCTCCAACTTTAGCATTTGCAAAATAATCAAAATGTCTAAAGCCTTAGGGCTAGGTTAGTTAACCCTAACTCTAAATATATATTTAATACTTAATAAGAGATAAGGCAAATGTCTGCTCTCAGAAGAGCTTTAATCCTCCCTGGATCGCTACCAAAGTGTGCTCATCTTATATAATAGAATATTGGACTATTATTTCAAAAGGAAAGCCTGGAGCTCTTTGCCATGAATGTTCGAAGATATATGATTCAGGAGGATATGGAAAGTGTTTGACCCCATTCAGGCGTTCATGAACACACTTTAATTTGTTGGCCATACAGTGCCTGAATGTTGGCCTTATTATCTTTGAATAGTGAATATTGTGATGTAAACAATACGCTGCAAAATTGTCTCATTGACTGATGATTACAATCAACAGAATACAGGATGAGATGATACGTGCCACTGTATTTAACCACCGATATGAGAGCTCATTCTTCGACTTCTTCAAAATGTAAACCTATGGATTAAAAGGTGTCAGAACTATAAATCCCCACACCATATTGCTCACAGGTTAGGGTTCTGTGCTTTTTCATCGGCTTTGGCAGCTTAACACATTCTGGTTACTTACTGTCTAATTTCAAGATAAAATATGATAGTATTACAACAATATTTGGGTTCACTTTCAATTTTGTTGTACCCAGTGATGCAAGAAGTACTTAAATCCTATAGTAAAAAAAGAAAAAGTATTGAAACAACAATTTGAAAATACTCCATTTCAGGTAAAAGTCCTGTATTCAAATCCTACTCAGGGAAAAGTACAGAACGTGTACTTAAAATATCCAAGGTAAAAGTACTCCTAAAGAAAAATGGCCCCTGTGACATCATTACATCGAAAGAATTTGAATACTGATGCATCAATGCATACGTAGCATTTAGTTGTCGTAGCTGGTAGAAGTGGAACTAGTTTAAACTGTTTACAACCTAGGGATCACTCCCCACAAGCTCACAAATGTAATCTGAAGAGTTGTGAGATGATAAATGGGGTAGGAAAGTAGTTAAACAAACAAAAAAGGTTGGAAACCACTGGTTTGAACTTAAACAATGCATTGTATTTTATAAGCCTATCTAATGTTTTTTTTCAGGTAAAATCTTAATCTGAAAAGCATCTGTAACTACAGCTGTCAAATAAATGTAGTGAAGTTTAAAAACGTCAACATTTCCCTCTGAAATAGAAGTATGAAATGGAAATGCTCAAGTAAAGTATACGTACCTCAACTCTTAAGTACAGTGCTTGAGTAGATCTACTGACTTTCCACCACTGCATGTACCAAACTACATCAGAGAAGGTTGTTGCCCTTGCATTCACATTATGGAGATTCAGCCTCATTCAAACAACATATTTATTAAACCTACGTTGGGGCTTGCAAACTCTTACTTTTGGTTCCCCAAGTTGTCGCACTGGATGAACCAAGTAGCTGGAAATCTGTAATTTATTTTTTAGCTTGTGGGCAAATACAGTGGTGTAAATTCCAATAAACATCTAAGCTGTACTATTACATGCAGTCCCATCGCTCTGTTGGTGGAGATTATTCCAGAAAAACCCTGTGGTCATTTATGTGGAGTGCAACTTTAGAGGAAGTGTGTTGCGTGTTGGACTTGCTGGATGCTAAACCCTGCAAACATATTAACATCAAAGAAAACTATAAGAAATAGACATTAAAATGCCAACAACTGGTCCTCAATTTGTACAGAGGAAAGGCCACCGCACAAGGTGGAAAATCACACAGGAAGTAATCTTGAATCCTTGGAAAAAAATCCATATAGTGGAAAATCATGACATGACTTCCTGATGAATCTTCAGCAGCGGCACCCCTTTTTTTCATAACTGAACAATGCTGCAGGATAGCAGAAGCCAACGGCACATAATGCATAGCAGTCCAATGAATGTATGAGGTTTAATAGATCGTGAAAATGGCAGTCTGATGACAGAGATGGAGCATTTCATTAGAAAGCCTATACGGGTGGCTGCTGTTGCACTGTGATAAAAGACTAGCTGCCCACACAGTACACCTGGAAGGAGGAGGCGTTTTGTTCCCACGATACCCTTAATTAGAAGTTCGGAACGCCGGCGGTCTTTTGGATCCAGTTGTAACTCCTGGATTTGTAAGCTCCCAGTCTGAAACAATCTGTCTGTAACGGAATTTTTTTATCCTCTCGTATTTTATTAGTATGGAGAGATGTACAGATCATTAAAGTAGCCATTTATCCAAATAGCTAATTGTCACAGTTCAGGTACAGGGCAACTGGGAAAGGATCCAAATGCAGACACTAAGGAAAAGGAGGTTAAATTAAAGGCACTTCACTAGAATCAATGGTCGATAAAAGGACCCGTGGTTGGCAACAAAAAGAGCAGGTAAACAGATCTGACAAAGTAAATACAGGAAGGCATTTCATATCGCTGTTTAGCAACATGCATGTTACTGTATACTTAAAGTGTTCATGTTATAGTTTTTGGCTTTTTCCCTTTCCTTAATTGTGTTATATATCTTTTTGTGAACATTATAGGTTTACAAAGTGAAAAAGGCCAAAGTCCACCCCAAAGGGATTTACCATCTCCAACAGAAAACACTGTTCACAAACTGCTCCAAACAGCTCTGTTGTAGTCCAGCCTTTACTTCCATGACGGACGTGGGTCACTTTGTAACACGTTATAATGCTAGCCTAGCTGCTAGCATGGCACTCCCTCATACTCTGCAACTGACAAGCTAGCAGTACTTACTGCGCATGTGCAACTCCAACAAATATGGTACAGAAGTGTAATGCCTCACTCTGTAGCTAAAATAGAGAGCTCAACACACAGGGTGAAAAGAGGAGCTGCAGCAATGTGCAGTACAACAAATATATGGTGTTTTCTGAAAATTAAACCACATAAACCTATTCTGGTACAACCTCTAAATACAATTATGAACCTGAAAATTAACATAATATGAGCACTATGAGCAATATGAGCAGGAAAATATAATTTTTTTTAAAAGCTCAATTCCACTGCCAATGCCATTTTGTCATTGTGGGTTTCAAAGTTGCAGTTGTGAAATGTGTGTATAAAAGGCTCAAAAAGTCCGTAATAGAGCCCTCAAGCACTTTGCCAACTTCAAAGTCGGACAGTCCTGAGTCCTCTCGGACTAAGCGGTAGCATGCACCAAAGTCTTGTGAGTGTGTAAGGGGTTGACATTGGAGCTGGGCCACCGATTTACAGGAGCACCTATGCAAAGGCGGGAACGGTAACAGGTAGTAATAGCTGGACCACTATGGCGGCTATGGGTAAGCAGCACTGGCAATCTTAATACAAAGACAATGGTGCAGGGTCAGTTGTAGAGCTCAACAATTGCTCGGTAATATATCGGTGTCTGAGTATATGTTGGCCAGAACAGAAATTCCATGTGCCATATTTAAGGCATGCTACTTTAGAAACAGTAAAGCCATTACATAGTTTTTTCACGAGAGAGCACTGACTGAGTTGATTTATCAACCAGAAAGTGCGTAGTCCGCATCCAAACTGTTTATGTCATGTGTTATATAATGTAAAAAAAAATCTGATTTTTTTTTAAAATCAGTATTAGCCTCACAAGTCCTGTAAGTCAAGCTATAGTAGGTGACTGGCAGGAGCAGGAAAGTGAAGAGGGATGACCTGTGGACAGATGAAGAACAGCCAGGTCCATAAAGGTCCACAATGAGTATGAGGCCTAGGGGGAAGAGAGTCTGAAGCTGGAGAAGGTGGGAAACCTTTTGTGGCTAAATCAATTCATTTCAATTTAATCGCCACGTACAACAGATTTGCTCGTAGGGGACACAAATCTTTGGCGTCAAGTTTAACTTGACAAAATTTGCGATGTTGACCAATAGCAAGCCATCTCGATGGTGTTAACCTTTGAGTGAGCCGAGAGCCGGAGAGTGTTACACCAACTTTTATTTAACCTCCTCTGTTGCAGCATAAATTGCTTCCCAAACGAGGAATGGTTCGCTGTTATGAGACAGAGGTCCATGGTACAAATACGTATTTTGGAACAAAATGTCATAGCTTTGATAAAAGACTCCTACAAATTTGGATTCAATAAAATGCTATCAAACCTGATCACTAAAGAAATGTATACAACATGTATGTCCTATAACACAAGACTGCAGCAGCTAAGGATTAGACTTTACCAAGTGATACAAGTTAAAATATTTGCTTTTCATCTTGCATTTTAATGCCATGTATTTCATCTTGCATTTTTAATGCCATGTATTTTTGTTCTTACAGCCAATAGTATGTTGGTGGCACAAGTACAAGTAATCTAGTGGAACGTTGCAATATATCAAATGCACTCCATGTCATATACTAATATTTCTCTACATGGATAAGACACCCAGAGAAGAAAAGCAAAAGGCATAGCAGTGTGTGTGTGGTGTGTGTGTGTGTGTGTGTGTGTGTGTGTGTGTGTGTGTGTGCGTGCGTGTGCGTGTGCGTGCAATCTGGGGTCTAGAATAGTGTTTGTATTGATTGAGGAAAGTCTACAGAGCCACCATTACAGCCACATTGTAAACAAAGACATGACACACTGTGTAAGTCAGATGGAGAGTTCGAGGTACCTTGAGTCGTGAAACAAATATGGTTCACAACAGCTCATTGAAAATCCTGGCCACGCCATGTCTGTGTTCACACAGCAAATCTGTGGCAAATACTGTGAGTCATTAATGCTTTCACTAAAGCAAACTTTGGGCTGACATTGGAGTTTATAATAACTGAGTACATATTTTTTTCTTTACATTTAACATTTCTTGAGTTTTTTACTGCAGTTTAGAAAATGATATCTAGGAGCCAACACTCATTTGAATGTATTCATGAATGTTCTATGTAATATAAAAATATATGCAAATGATCAACACTGTCACCTAGAAATGGTGTTTACTACTCAGTTGCCACAGCAATATGTTGTAAAAGAAATGTACTGCGACTTGGATTAGTTTCTATCGGCAAGGAAACAATATAAATTAACGTGTCTACAAAGTAGCAAAATATTCATACTGAGCCTGAACATGTATCCAAAACATTCACAGTCAACAACTCATCGGTTTTTCCAACAATATTCGCTTGCCTGATGATTATTTTTATGGTTATCAAAGTAATTGCTTAAAGGAAAAGTTTGACATTTTGGGAAATATGCTTATATGCTTCTTTGTCAAGAGTTAGATGAGAAGATTGATACCACTGTATCCTTTATGGTTAGGGAACAATTGTGGTCTTGGTTAAATATTGTAAAAGTCTACATTAGAAAGCATAGGTTTACTTTTCTAATATTTAACTAACGCTACCATCTTTCCTTAACCTCAATCAAACAATATTTCCTAACCAAACCATAACCAAACCCAACCACATGTGTCACGTGATCATTGAGTATATAAGTATAATCTCGAGCAGAATGGGTATTTTTATAGAAATTCTCACTATAGGACTTTTTTTTTATATTATATGTATATGCTTTATTTATATGCTTTATTTACGCCCATCTTCAATGTACTGTATATAGTTTTTGCTTGGGTAGCCCACCAGATCTGTCTCTGTGTGTCTGCATGTTTGCAATATCAGTAACCATTTTGAATTCCCCACTTACAGGTGTCAGACATGAAAGCTGGGAGTGGTAGACATGGTTTCCCATATCGCTGCCTCTGCATTAGTAATCAGGACTTGGTGTAAATACAGACATCTCATTACCGGTGAGCTGAAGTGTGGTACTGCGGAAGGGCAAGGACAATGACAAGGATTCTCTGAGTAATGGGCTCTAAGAGATCAGCACAGCATTAAGTGGACCTGCGGTGCACGTAGTAGCCCTACAGGCCCATTATAAAGCAAAAACACAACCAAGTGCAACAACTAAAGCCTCTAATGGCAGTCCCCCTTTACAGTTTAATGTTGTTAAACACAAATCTGTGGATGTTGTTGAGGAGTGCATTATGATTGCTATGGTGAACTATTGACAAAGAGAGAAGGAGATGTTGAATTAAACATTATCCTGCATGCTGTGCTTTGTTTTGCATTTTTCAATTGATTGTAAACCTTAGCTTATTGGTGCCAGCCATTCAACGGGGACCTGAGGTAACTTGCACTCCTGCAAAGTCAATATGTTAATGCATTTGGCTGAAAAACAATGACATTGTGCTTCCTCGTATATGTCCTAAGCTTCCTCTCATGCTTCGCTCATATTCAATTGTGGAGATTGTGGACTCGGGCAAAACAAGGAGCGCATGGGATTGCAATTAATCATGTCCAGTGTCTGCCAACAGAGATACCTATATTGGTCTTTGAACCAGTGTAGGTTGTAGGAAGAACGCTTTTTGGCATCCATCTTTCTTCAAGGCACTGGCAGGCTAATGAGAAAATCGGATCTGAATGGCGGATCTATAAGCGTTCACTCTAGAGAAGAACAGGAGCAAAATTAGATTACCGTCTTGGTTCACAATGCTTGTTACAGGACTTGCTTTGCTTATTTCAACCTGTCCTGTCATAAACACTGACCAAATTGAGAATTTATTTTTACACTGTGTATGACTTTATGTTGAATTACAATTTTTCCAAATCTCTGCAATAAACTCATCCCATCCAATCCAACTGCACATATAATTTAATATCTCCATGTGGCCCTTTCTGTGGAGCCAGCCACTGTGGCACACAAATTGTAATCAAGGCCAGGAGAAGTGCACAGAGAGCTGGGTGGCTGTTGACTGCAGGATTTAGAACCCCGGCTGTGCCTTCCCACTGCTGCTGGCAAGAGATTTCTGCCAGGCGCTGGTGTGCAGAATAAGAGCTAATCTGGAGTGGTCTGTTGCTGCTAAAAGGAACTGGCCCTAAAGTCATGCATTATGGGAAAAGTGGGGATACTTTTAGTTTCCGTGATTTTCTGCTGTAGAACATTTATCCTGAATGCTGGACCTTATTAAGAGTTGTGTTTTTCCTTGACTATCACTTTTCAATGAATCCCATTCAGTCTGAATTTCATGGGATAATATTTACCTCATTGCAAAGACATTGCCTCATATTGTCATTAGAATCAAAACTGTCCTTTTTTAATAAGCTGTGAAACTGTTTCTATGTTTGTTCATTGGAATATTTTTAACTTTGCAAGTTCCCAGACACACTGTAATTAATACACATTGAAGAGACTATGATGTTTGTTTGGACAATATAGCTTTATAGTTTAATTGCACAAACTATTTAGTCTTTAAGGCACTTGGCTGGAGTCCATGAGCCAGATCTCTTTAGTCTGAAGATATGCTTATACATATTCATGATGAGTAGTGGGCAGACCTTAACATTGACAAAGAAAGTGGGAAAATGTCTCAACTTACACATTGTGAATATCAATGAAAAATGCAGAAGTGGGCCCCTTTGTGAAACCTGAACACTTGTATTTATTTTGTAAAACAAAAATGCAAGGAAAGTATGAAACTATAGTGTCCTAATATATATGGCCATAGAATATATGGCCAGAAGCAGCAGAAGCCCATAGATTTAGAGAGAACTTCATCCAACAAAAAAAATCAATATACTACCTATTAAAAATCACCATCTTTATCAAGCAAATGAAATTGAGAATATCAAATCCATAATGCAAATGACGCAAAGACGTTACACAAAAAAAGAAATCCACGTGACCAGGTTACTATGGCAACCCATTATCCACTGAGGACAGCTGTGTAGGTAACAGACAAACTAAGAAAAAACAGCCATTAACGGTGTGATTGAACTATAGTTTTCAGTTTCAGCTTGTTATGAGCTTTAACAAGCTGAAACTGAGAGCATCCTCACCATGTTCAACCCAACAGGTAACCAAATGTAAAGTCTGTTTACTTCGTGTTTAGTGATGACAAAGCATGAATACAACCACGAAAAAGCATCTGATTTAGCAATGTTACCTGCACCAAACAGCACCAAAGAATTATAAGACTTGCCTAACCCTAACGAAAGCATCGTCCGTTTCAGAAAATGCCCCAAAACGTCATGCGTTTGCATTCAAATTCACAAACCCTAGTGGCTGTATTTATTATGATTCATCAGCAAAGGAGGAAGTACTGTAGTGTGCTGTTGTTATGAAGCCCCAAAGTCCAGTCAGGGAGGAGTTTGGGGTGGATGGATGGGACAACAAAACGTCAGTCCATTTCTGTTAAATTTTGAGAACTTTGTGAAATTACCGACTGTACGTCGATCTGTGTTTCACTGTGCCTGTTGTATTCAAGCTAATATTAAGGAGGGCGATGGACACGTTCATTTACAACATACAGTATTTAATGTTAATGTACACCCGAAGCTGCAGCTTTAACAGTAAAATATGGGGAACCAGTTTGTTTTTTATTGGTTGATGCATACAAATATCCTGTATTGTTGTCATTCAGAATAAATTGTTTGAATTTGTTATGGTGTAAAATCCAGCCAAATCCCAATCTACTAAAATTGTACTCCAATCCAACACTAATCAACAAATATGTCAGTTACGCAACAAAACCACTATATTGGCAAGCGTTTATGTAAAGGGAAGCAGTTGTTGATGTCATGATTGCAAGAGCCACCGGCACTGTCAACACCTTGCCTTTTTAGCTAAAGATTCATGATTTTTGAGTTTCCTGTCGCGTTATCTCACAAAGTGAGTCAAACATATTGGGTGATTAAATATAATCATCCTGCCGAGAAGGAAATGTTCTGATAACTGGAGTCAACACAAAGAGGAACTAACATTACAGACATGTGTCGGAGAGATAAAGGTGCTTATTCACCAAGTGATTTAAATATTTATTACGAGCACTTAATCTCCTTTACGTGACTCCGTAGGTTGGACCAAAACATCACACTGTCTGAGTTATAACAGATGTATTAGTGATATGGATCCATTATGCTTTTGACTCATTTGAATGAACTCTGCCTGTCAAGAGGGACCAATTACTTCAAATGTTAGTTGAAGCCGGTTTTGCTGAGTACAGCATGTGGCTAAGAGCAAAGATTAATTTGACGCCTCGTCAAATGTGTCTCCGTTATGAGGAACTCTCTCGCTGTGATATGAAGATTATTTGCTACATTGTTTTTGTTGTAAATCTTATAAATTAACCAGAGTGCGAGTGGATGTCATCTCTGATTAGTGTCAACAGGCCTCTAATGAAGATGTTCAACCTGTAGCCGTGTGGCAGCTCTCATGCACCCACTCTGTGATAGGCAGCGGTGGAGGAAGTACTCAGATCCTTTATTTAAGTAGAAGTTCTGATACCACACTGTAAAAATACTTAAGTATAAGTAGTTATATAGTACTATTGCAGTATAAGTAAAAATCCTGCATTGGAAATGTTACTTCAGTAAAAGTATGTGAATATAATCAGGAAAATGTACTTAAAGTATTAAATGTTCTTAATGCAGAAAAATGGCCATTATAGTATATCATTAGATTATCATTACTCATGCATTAATGTAAATGCAGGCTTTTACTGTTGTAGTTGGTTAAGGGGGAGCTAATTTTGTAACTATTTTGTAAGAGACTGTGACTAATTATTATTTTTTATTGTGGATTAATCTGGTGAATATTTTCTCAATCGGTTGATTGATTGATTGATGATGTTTGTAAAATTTCTGAAACTAGGGATAAATGTCCAATCAAAGAGCCCAAAGTGATGCCTTCACAATGCTTGTTTTGTCTAACCAACAGAACAAACATCCAAATTATTGAAAAAATAAATGAAAATATTTAAAAACAGCAATTCCTCAAATTGAAAAAAGATTTAAAGATTGTCTAAATAGTTGCCATTTAATTTCCTGTCAATTGATTAATCGACTGATTGTTTCAGCTGTACTGTATTTACTTTCTCAACTAATTGTAGTGGTGTAAAAAGTACACTCTGAATGGAGTGGAAGTATAAAGTGGTATGAGAAGAAAGTACAAATACCTAAGTACAAATACCTCATATTTGTGAGGACTTGAGTAAATGCATGTACATACAATCCACCACTGGTGATAATATAGTTTTCTAACAGCATTGTGGTTTTACACAAGAGCAACTGGACATTAAAACATTTTCCAAAAAAAAAAAAAAAAAAAAAGCCTGCAATAAAACAGTTTTACCAAAAGACACGTATGGCAGAAATAACCAAGCCTTTATGAAATGAAAAGCTTGTTAAAGGATCACTGGGGAGCAGAATCAGCAGTTTGGAAAATAGGATTGCGTTGAGAGTGTGAGGAATGGAGATCATCAGACTGTAGTCCCCAGAGGACGGGATCCAGAATGTGGACACTCCACGATGATCAAGAAGCAGTGATAAGAAACAATGGAGGAATGGATATCTAAAACTCCAACACAAAAGGAAAGCCTCGCCGCCTGATTGTCTGTCTGTCTGTCTGTCTGTATGTCTGTCTGTCCAGAATGGGGACACTCCACAATTATCAAGAAGCAGTGATAAGAAACTACAGAAGAATGGATATCTAAAACTCATCCAACACAAAAGGAAAGTCTTTCTGTATGTCTGTCTGTCTGTCTGTCTGTCTGTCTGTCTGTCTGTCTCTGGCTGTATGTCTGCTTGTCTGGCTGTCTGTCTGCCTGTCTGTCTGACTGACTGTCCAGAATGGAGACACTCCACGATGATCAAGAACCAGTGATAAGAAACTATGGAAGAATGGATATATAAAACTCCTCCAACACAAAAGGAAAGTCTGTCTCTCTGTCTCTGTCTCTGTCTGTCTGTCTGTCTGTCTATCTGTCTGTCTGTCCAGAATGGGGACACTCCACAATGATCAAGAAGCAGTGATAAAAAACTACGGAAGAATGGATATCTAAAACTCCTCCAACACAAAAGGAAAGTCTTTCTGTCCATTTGTCTGTCTGTCTGTCTGTCTGTGTATCTGTCCCTCTCCTCTGCTGGGTGCCTGTGAATTTCAGCGCTGATGTACGTTCGAGCTTTCAGCTCGTTCTGAAAGGAAATGGAAGAGAAGCTGACAGAGGAGAATGATTTATCCCGCCCTGTTCCTATAATGTCACACTGACTCGCAGCAGCATGGAAAATGAATTACCAAAGATGGAGGAAATGACAGTAAACATATCCTGGATGGTTTTCTGGTTATAAGGGGAACATTATCAGGTCTGGAACAGATTATAGTACAAGGAAACTCATTTGGATGTAAAGGTTAAAAGTAACAGGCTCTGTGCTGACAGTCAGTCTCTTACTCTGTTTATTGGAGCTTCTCCAAGCTTTGCATCTTAATGAGATGTTTTTTTTTGTTTCTGGGAGAAAGTTAATGAGGAAAAATGCTGAATGCCTTTAGAAACTTACATAATACTGTAAGTACACTTTTAAATGTTCAGGTATCCCCTTCTAACAGAAGACAGTTTCAGTTTTTTTCATGATGCAAGCTTTTGGGGCCTGTCAGCAGCAACCATCAACAGTCAATTTTGCAGTAATTGTTTCTTTCCCTGAATTGGGCCTCTGGGGCAGTACTACCTCCCGGGCTGCACACAAATCCCACCTTCGATTTGAAGACCCTAAATTGAACTATGGCCCAAACCGTAACCTCAATATCTGAAACCAAACAGCCATTTAATTGGTGGATCTTGTTGGGGGTTGTGTCGTGTCGCTTAACGTGTCGTTCAGGAAATTTCTTGAAGGTTCTATCTCTTCTTAACGAGAGTGTACTCCAAAACACCTTGATATACTGCGGCAGTACAGCCAAGTAGTTACTGCAGGGCAGATGAAGCTTAGCATAAATGAAGGAGGAAAACACCGTAAAAGCAGGATAATGAAGTACAAAATGTGCTCCGATGAAGGCCACCGAGTCAAAACATGAAAATAAGAGAAGCCAAAAGAGTTTGAGATCAGTAAGAGGGAACTGTAACTTGGATAAAAAAAATAGGTTCTCTTTGACAAATGTGATTTAAAAAGCATTCAGGTTCTTAATCCGTACATTTGTACTGCCAATATACTGAGGATTTTCCGTATAGCTAATATGATAAGTCATTTACAATTCACCTGTATCGTGGCACGTAATAAGCTACTGTGAAGATTGGGAAAACTAGTTTTTTCTACTGGATAATCACTAATGCACATATGCTGTGACTGCTGATGGAGATTAACACTCCAGACAGTGTGATATTACTCAAATTGCACACGCTGGGTGAAGAACTGGTGCTGCAAAGATTTGTCGAATCTGTTCTCTTACTGTGACAATGAATGTAGGAAACGGATTATTGCAGCTAAGGCTCCATTTGCCTGTTTTTTCCCCCCAAAAAAGCAAAATGAAATGGTTCAGATAAAATTTTAAGTGGCTCAGTGAAACATTTCTGTGTGAGTGCAGCTGTTTTCAAGAATTGTTTAGGGAGAACCGGATTGGTCTAGACCAACAATGTAAGAGTTTAACTAAAGTCTTTCCTTTGTGGGTTGTTGTCATTTGCTACTATTCTAATCTCACTTTTTTGTTGTTTTGGCATCAAATGAATCACTTCAACTAATGCATATCCACTAATTGAAATCTGGTGAGGTGTTTGTGAAGGTTGGACTCACAGGAGATCCAGGCGGTTATAAAGCGGAGCTTAACAATCCTTTAGTTAGACACAGACTGTCATAAACAATTTAATGAACGGTGGGAATGGAAGCTTCATGGCACATGAAAATCTTAAAATATGATGCCTCATATATCACTCCGGGATGTCTGTGCGAACAGATTCTTTCTTTCTTTTTCAATTCAGAAGAAAACTGTTCATCTGTTCATCAGTTCAAACATTCCTCAAGAAATAATCCTTGGATGTTCCAATACATTCAAACAAATATCATGCATTCAACAGCCCACAACCAGCAGAAACATGGAGCAGCAATTACTCTCTGACAGTGATGCATAATCAAGTGAGGCGTCACCAAACCATATGACCCGCTGGGGCGTCATGTCTCACTTGAAAATGATTAAATGCAAAGATGGATTGGCACAGATCCATGCAGACAAGCAAATAAAAGCGCACATATATCAGTGTGTCTTATGCCCACTGTCTTCATTGAATTACATGCACAGTTTAAAATGACCGTCTGTCTTCATCTGTGCATTGACTATACCTACAGACTCCTCGCATTTGCTTATGTGTGTGGGAGGAACAACAGCAAGCCAAGTGGCGCGGAAAGGAGCGAGGGGGCTTTGCAGAAAGGGGCTCCCAGCATAGACACACAGCTAAAGAAGGGGTCCATTGTATTGTCAAGTCTACCCCCATCAGCTCCACGAGAAACGTTAGCCTTGGTTCTGCTTCTAAAGCCTTTTAGTAAAGATGATTCATCTGTTGAATCTGTGATCAGAGAGGGACCACAGCCCTCCAAAACGGGGCTAAGCCTCCCAACAGTCGCATACACGCCGATATTCACAAGGAGAGGGTTTGTATAAAGTCAGTATGTGCGACTGAGCTCAATCAAAAAATGCCACCAGAAGATAAAGATAACCTGAACTGCTCATACTTTTTTTTCCTCATGTGACGATAAGAAGCTTTTCAGAGCACACCAACATCCATCCAAGTATCTTAATAGCGCATCAGATGTGTGCAGCAGACTCCCACAGACAGAAGACACAACACAGCTGCGTAACTGCCATACCACTCCTAAACCCCGCTGATCCTAATGTGACACTGTAAGAGAATGGATACACTCTTACCTTTCAATCCTCCTGATACAAGTGAGTCTAAAAGTGGAGAAAATGAACTTCTTGCGATCTCTGATGCCGTCTAGTTTTTTTTTCTTTCCTTTTCTTCCTGCGTCTTTGTTTGGCAGCGACAGCTCCAGTCAGCTCTCGCCTCCTGTTTGGACGCTGCTTGCCAAACCTGCCGCACAGATTAACAAAAAAAAAAGAAGAAAAGAAGAAGACAGGTGTGGAGAGTGAAAACGCCGGTATGAATTGTTGGTTGTGGTGGTAATAACGCGCCCTGTGCAGATGCAGTGTTACTCCCAGGCTCGAGGTTTGAACAAATTCACTGCTGCTCAGACGCTGTCCAGTAGCGAGTGGTGCTGAATGAGACTCCAGGGGTTGCAGAGATTTCCTATACTTTTCCCTCCTCTTCTTCTTCTTCTTCTTCTTCTTCTTCTTCTTCTTCTTCTTCTTCTTCTTCTTCTTCCTCCTCTACTGCTTCTTCTGTTTCCCTGCACAAATCTTCCCTCCCACCACGCAAGATTGGAAACTGATTGATTTTTATCCTTCAAATTAGATCCTCACCAGTCAAGCTTTTTCTAGCACTGACACTGCTGGTAATGCATTCCACAACAAAAAGGGGGACAGGAAATGACTGCGTAATGCTTGAAAAAGTACATCGAAATCAGCCGCATTTAGACATGAATGAATTAACCCCGAGGTCGAGGCTAATGCATATTCAATTGGAATTAGACCCCAAAAAAGGATGTTTTCAGTTTAAAAGACGGCCTTAGTTATGGTTGTAAATACGTGGATTGGTGTGGAAGTCGGTTTGAAGCAGCTGACTAGTCATTTCAAGAATTTTGCAATTTCTTTAAGCTATATGCAGGCAGAGGATGATGGAGGAGCTCTGACAAGTGAAAAGAGCTGCTTGTC
Source organism: Perca flavescens (assembly GCF_004354835.1). Classification (NCBI taxonomy): domain Eukaryota; kingdom Metazoa; phylum Chordata; class Actinopteri; order Perciformes; family Percidae; genus Perca; species Perca flavescens. Next base: position 12,149,333 of record NC_041337.1, read on the forward strand.
AGATATATTGCAGTGATCACAGCCTGCAGGTGTTCAGATTTAAGTGGGTGCTCCTAGATTTGCATCACACCTTCCCTCGCTGGCGGCCCTGTTGGCACTCACTGCTCCTGATATATGCAAGGAATGATCTACAGTAAGCAGTGGTGTAGTCTACGTGATACGCAGGTATACGCAGTATACCCACTAAGAAAGCTCCAGGATTTCCATATACCCACTTCAAAATGCCCAATGACACGCAACAACATACTTTCTATTATATATTTGATATATTTTGAATTGTCATCTGTGTTTTTCTTCTTCTTCCCATAGGCTAAATAAAGGAATTTCCACCGTCAATTGGTGCATAAAAGTGTATCCGAATGCAGGAAATGAAGTCTTTGACGCTCAAAATAACCCTGGGGGAGGACACCCAGACCACCCACTATGATATGCACCCCACCCCCCCAAAAGGCAGATTCTGGCCTATATATATCTATATCTATATATATATATATATATATATATATATATATATATATATATATATAGATATATATATATAGATATATATAGTAGATATATAGGCCAGAATCTGCTATATATATATATATATATATATATATATATATATATATATATATATATATATATATAGGCCAATATATTTATATGTAGTAGAGTATAACCACTACAATACATTAGACTACACCACTACTATCTCCGCCTCACTGGGCTGTGTGTGTGTGTGTGTGTGTGTGTGTGTGTGTGTGTGTGTGTGTGTGTGTGTGTGTGTGTGTGTGTGTGTGTGTGTGTGTGTGTGTGCGTGTGTGTGTCAGTGTATGCTTGTTGTAACTGGTCCTTTATGGGTATAGATGCTGTTGGTGGAGGTTTGAGGATTCACTAAGTTAAATAAACCGTGCAGGGAGGGGTTTTCTCCAGGTTTAGGTCCTCTGAGTTCAGTGTGGTCCATATTCACCTCAGCCTACAACACACAAGTAGCCCATTGAATTTCATTCTTAAAGCGCCGACTAGCGCATCTTTAGGCGCACTGCGGCCGCTCCTCGCCACTGTCTATTCAGCTGTGAATAAAAGAGTCTTTAAAGTTCTGCAGCAGAGATTGCATGTTACACACACACATCTCACTATCGACGTGTATGTACTGTTCTCCGTTCAATGATCACTTCGGATCATCCCTCGGGTAATTTCGTCTTGTTCATTGCATCGCTTTTCTTTATTCGTTTATCATTACCGTGCTGATTGCAGGTATTGATTCCTCAGTCTAATCAGTTGCACCGCGTCCTTCCAGAAATGAATGAGCAGAGCCGACCCAGCTGCTACCGTCTCAACTGGACTTTAATCTGAGCTCGGGTTGTTGGAAGCCTCTAACAGCAGAACTGAAACAACGTTACAGAAGCATTTTGTGGATTTTTACATACATAACTCTTTACATTTACAAACATATTTGCACCACTTTAAGACAAAGTTTATCAACTGAAATTAATGGCTTTCTGAATGGTTAATGCATAATAGAATACTACTTTATAGATCAATTATAAAATAGCATTAAGAGTAACTTTCAGGTTGCCAGATTGTTTAAAAACCCCTTTCCAGTATGACACTTTAATTCATCAGGAAGACCTCTCCAATGATCACCTGGACCAAAATCCATTTATCAACAGCATTATAACTGCAGACTTGATTGATTACTGTATAATAACCCCATATTAGCCTAATAATTTATTTATAATTAAAGATGACTGAAAGTGTTTATAACTGCAGAGTTGATGGATTACTGTATAAGGGCCCTATATTATCCTAATAATGTGATAACATTTATAATTGAGGATGACAGTTAGAAAGCTGTGAGCCTTTATTCATGACTTTATTAACATTTGTAACTGCAGATGATTTACTGTATAATAACCCTATGTTAGCCTAATCATTTATATTTATTTATAACTGAAGACGACTGAAAGTGAGACATTAACATAACTGCAGAGTTGATGGTTTATTAAAGACAAGAACAGTTACCCTTAATTAGTGGCTTACTAACATCAATAAGTGCAGAATCGCTCGCTTATTATTTCCATTGTTTCCACTCATTTCATAACTAATGTATGGAGTTTGACAAGCTGTTGATCTGCGTTCCACACTTAAGAGTAAGTGCAATTGTCAAGAGAACAGTACTGTGAAGGAGAAATGTTTATCATAAGAGATGATTTCATTACAGGTTTTAGGTAGAATGTTCCCATTCTGTTGTTTGATTAAAGACTCAGTTGCATCAGTGTGTTCTGTTTTACTTGAATATTTGGCAATACCACAGCTGTGTGTTTCCATTTAGTAATAATGCAGTTATAAATCAATCTAACAATATATACATAGCTCTTATTTTTAAGTAATCTATCAATTCTGCAGTTACAACCGAGGATTTTCCCCAACCTGGCAACCCAAAACTGGTTTTATGAATGGCTCATAACTGATCTATAAATCATTAGTAAATTACTTTTTAACCATTAATAAAGCCAGAAATTACAGCTTGTAAGCCCTTCAGAAAGGGTGCCTTATAAGAAAGTGGTGCCAACATATCAAAAACCATTATCAGTTAATAGAATGCATTGTTTTTATCCTCACGCTTTCTTAAACAAGACACAGGGGTGCACTGAATCTGTGTGGTGCTGATGTGGAGCAATTTGTAACAATCAGCAGGTATGAGAGATCAAGTAATCGCAGGTGTCTGACAGTGGCTGTCTTTATTTTTACGTGCAGTGCATGTATACAGGAGTCCCATTCTACAACTTCTGAAAACACACACTGTTCTCATTTCCATATCAATTTTCAACCAAACTGCAGGCCTTTATGGAGAGTCTGTGCCTAATGTACAAGGTGAATAAAGGTTGGTTCTCCTGGAGAATCAGATTTTTACCTCCTTTCCCAGCAATGTCTAATTCATTATGCAAAAACACACCCTGTAAACTATTTTGAAAAAGGTACTTGGATTATAAAAGAAAAGACAGTTTGCCTGTCTACATGTGTAGTCCATTGTAACAAAACAAACCTCTAGAGTATCTAGTTACGGTAGAATGTGCTGGTATTCTTGTAGATAATCACTGTGCTAAACAACTTTGGATAGCCTTGTTTTATTTATTTGCTTTTTAGTGTAAATTCATGAGAAACTGCCAAAAAGGTTGTCAGCAGTTATTTTCCTAAATCATTGAGATAGCTTGTCCCATGTTGCTCACAAGGTGACATGGTTATGCTATTACTATTTTGTGCTATAATATTATAATTATAATTTTATGTTATTCAGCCAGACTATAGCACTGATTTAAACTCACAGAGATAAAGTCACAGCTTAAATACAAAATGCCCAGATTCTTAATTATATTTGTTATTATATCTGAGTTTCAGTATAGTATGTGTGTATATATATAGACACTGTATATTTTTCTCACCTCTTGACTGAGACAATTGCAGGCTAAACATCCCCCCCAAGAGCATTCTCACTTTGGAAAATAATGAGTAAAGACTGGAGGGCATACTAGTGTTCAAACAAAGTTTCATGAATTTCAAAATGTAAAACTAACCTTAATGGTCCATAGTCTTAATTATTGAAATGACGAGGGCCAAATCAGGATTAATAAATAATCTGGGTTGTAATAAAAGTCTACCTATTTTCACCTCTGACAGTCACATGAGCTCGGGGTACATGAATTATTCTGCCCTACCACGAACCATGAACCTTCCAAATTGGGGTGGGCAGCAGGATTTGATTAGCTTGCCTCTGGTGCTGCAGTGATGGACTCAGGATCAGATTGACAGACAGAGTGTCAGTCAATGCAGAGCCACAATCTTGTTTACTGTAAAAGCCAAAAATCTAAATGAGTTGTGCTCTGGTATGTCTGTGGAATAAAAACCGGTAATTACTGGGTGACGTGTAATGTGGCTCCCCATGGCTAGAAACTCTTTACAGAGCAGACGAGATGCTGGTGTTTGTTGGTATTCAGTATTCCTCATATATCTCCTGCTGGGTGATGATGCAGTGCAGGCTAACGAAGCTGCAACTCACCATACCCCACCAAATATGTCTTGGACAGAGGCTTCTGTTCAGCTTTTTCGGTAAATATGACAGGTGTTTCATGGTGCTCAGAATGGGAGATTTGTGAGCTCCTTTAATACATCATATATTCGAAGCACGGGTCAACGATTTTGATTTGTTACAAACATATGAAAACCATGTGTTCTTTATGATTCATAAATCAAATGGAGCCACTCATGACATTTTAATGTTTAGTTGTGAGTGTGGGCTTTCATTATACATGCGGCTGTAAGTCCAACCGCATCATTGCAGACAGATTATGATCCAGTTGTGCTCAATAAAATTATATGTTGTTCAAATAAAAAATATCAATTTTATGCATTGCTGAAGTAAGTGAGAAATGTTTTGCATCTTTCTTTAACACGTCCTACATCAACATACAGATGTACATGTATCTTCTCTATACTATGTTTAGACTTGTGTTCACACTTTATACCGTCCTTGCATAGAAGGATGAAAGGACTGAAAAAACACCTTAATTCCACTAAATCCCTTCGTAAACAAAGCTGGCAGTTAGGCAACACTGTGCTAACAGCAGATGAAAGTGTCCATCTGCGATTGCCCTTTACTGTAATCACAGATGGATCAGAAATGTGCTACCCGTTACATAACTCAAACATCAACAAGAAATGATGAGATGCCATGCCAAAAGTAAGAAAGGTTGTCTTTTGTCTCTCCCACTCTCACACAAGGCAAGGCAAGGTTGTTACATTAGGAGCAGGTTGGGACAGGCAGTTTGAGCCCAGGGACCAGGTAGCAGAGTTCTGGGCGTTGGGCCATAGATCTGTCTGGCCCACTGTCCTGCCTGGCAACACTGCAGCTCTCTGTACAGATGTTAATGAAACTGTAGGTGGCTTTCAAAGCATTAAGCATTGCTTAACAGTACAGTAACCTCTCCGGTCTCATCGACTTTATTAGTGTTGATGTGAATGTTTGTATACTTTATTCTACCACTGCACTTTTTTTATGTTTCAGCATGAATTGTTGACATTTTCTTTTATTATTATCCCTTATTTTGTGCATACCTATTGACAAAATCCAGCAGAGTAACAAGCTGCAAAAGCGATTCAACCTTTACAAACAATGCATAGTCTCACCATCACAACTGATTTCAATCAATTGTGGCATTAGAGATGTTTGTCCAACCTTTGGAACTGCCAGCCCTTTTACACTACAACTTTGGGCTGTTGCAAATGAAAGTTGACAATCGTGAGATGAACGTGGTGAAATCGTTTGTCGTCAGTGTCACGCCATTCAGACTGCGACAGTATTAGTGGAGTAGAAGAGCGTTCACTGTTGGCATTTCACCAGTAAGACTCAGCAAAACTTACAACTGCAATCAAACCATTTTGAGTCGTGATTCACTCGGATCTTTCACCCGAGTCTTTAAACTGACTCATGAATCGCAACTCTCAGAACTCTCAATATCATTAACTCGGATCAGTTGAGTCCTACTACAATTCGATCTAAAATGAGAACAGCGCCACACACAAACCTCTTGCAACATTAGCTACTACGAGTCCTAGCCATTTTAGCTGCCGAAAGCTTAATAACATACAATTTCATAGGCAACGACAACTCCACAAGTCAACTCAAGCGACTGAGTGAGCAGACAGACAGTCCGAGACAGGTAGGAACTTCCCGACCCACAGACTCAGAGCCGGAAACATTGCAAGCTCGCAGACCATGGGACTAACTCGAGAACTCATGAGTTGTTACTCATGAGTTGTCACGTGAGTCAGTCAATCACGCTTTTCAGCCGGCTATGGAAACACATTAGCCGGATCTGTAGCAGACGAGCGAGTAAAGTCTCTCCTCGAGCTCAGGGTAAAGCAAATCCACAACAAAAGCCATTCTTTCACTTCTGAAATAACATACAATGTTCTGCACATAGCCTAGCTAGGCCTACTGTAGGTCTTGGTGTATACATGTAGTATGTTAAAATGCAATTAGGTTGAGGAGACAGTCCGAAACATTGCAAGCTCGCCTCGCAGACCACTCATTAGTCCTCGATGACTCACGAGTTGTTGCGTGAGTCAGTCAATTGCGCAAATAAGCCGGCTATGAGTGGATCTGTAGCAGACGAGCGAGGTCTCTCCTTGAGCTCAGGGTAAAGCAAATCAACAACATAAGCCATGCTTTCATTTCTGAAATAACATACAATGTTCTGCACGTAGCCTAGCTAGGCCTACTGTAGGTTTTGGTGTATAAATGTAGTATGTTTAAATGCAATTAGGTCGAGCAGACAGTCTGAAACATTGCAAGCTAGCAATACTGACTCAAGTGGCTCAGCATAACCTGAATCCTTAAAAGGAATCGAGTTAGCCAGGCCTAACCTAACTCTTCTTATATGCGTGTTGCAGTGTAATGTACCACACACAGCTTACCCTGCCACCTACTGGTGAGAGCAGTCATGTTTAACTCTAAAACAAAGAATTAAATATTGAAATATAACACTAAACAAATGTCAAATTAAAAGAATTGTACAGATAGATTTTTTTTATTTTATTTTTAAAGATCTTTTAACAGGTCAATCTTGAATCCCACTGTGAGACCACAGATGGCCGATTTAGACCAAAAACCGACTGTATCAAACTCCTGCCAGTCAGAAATGAAGGACCAAAGTCCCTCAATGTGATTTTTTGAAATGACGCAGAATACATTGGTGGCCAAGACCAGCTTCACACTTACCATCTTGGAGTTTACTGCGTAGAAGTGTCAGCTCTAAGGCCAAAGCTCTTTTTATTGTTTTTCTTCATTTCCATACCACGAGAGCCGATAGATGACGCAGGTTGGTGACTTGTTTCTGCTTGCATCTGTTTATCCTTCCATTCACATCATGGAATCACCATTCAACAGACTTTCATTGCACCATCTGTCATGACATACCTCTAAATTGGTTTGACGCAAATTGCAACCTAGATGTAATTAGACCCATCTGACACAGTGTGACATGCAATGAACACTGCCTATAGATTCCTTTCTTCCTGCAACAGTTGCTTCACTGTGTGCTACAACTGTGTCCTTCCTTTTTGGAGTTCTTTCTCAGATTTTACTGTAACCTGGCATGATTTCAAATTTTTTGCCTTTGGGAAGAGTATTATTTCACATGTCATGTTATCATAAAAACTAGTTATGTTTGTGATTCAGAACAGGTTTATATATGGTTTATTTATTAAATGATATGACGTGTAATTTGTAATTAACGTCTCTCACCCAGCTTGCCATAAAAATGTTAAGCCAAGTATCTTTCTGTTGCCATTTATCACAAGTACAGTATGTCTCAAAGGACTTCACAGGGATGGAGTCTACCAATTAATCACACAACAGCTTTGTGTAAAACAGTAATGCAGAAAAATAAAACACAACCAGTACAAAGCACAAGACACACATGCACACAAATGTAGAAAAGACATGACAAGTGAGGAAAGTAGGAATAATTCATAAGGTGGACTTTGTATTAAAGCCTTTGAATGCACAGTGTAAGACAAATGCAAACCATTTACCTGCTTAATCTACAGTTCTGCATGCTTGCAGAGTTTTTGGCAGCGAGACATATTTCAGTTTGGACAAATGGCCAATATATAACACAGAATGTTTGGTATTGAGGTGATTCATAGCCATGGGCGTCAGTTTGGTTTGAAATGTGCTGGGGACAGAAACGCATTCGGAAGTGCATTTTCAGAAGTGCCGGGTACAATGACACATTCATTTTTCTCTTTTGTGCAGGTCATGTTTTGAAAGACGCTGTCCTGTAGCTTACTAATGTAAATTAATAAAAATGTATACAAAAATGTGATGATGTCCGACACGTTTTATGAAGAAGAAAGCCTTAAGTTTTCAAAAGAAAAGTTGTTGCAGTGTTGTGAACAGAGAAGCGTGTATCCAGCGCAGCAGCAGAACGGCTGTGTCTGTGCCTGCCCTGTGGGGATAGAGATTTTTGTGGATTTGTTGGCATCTGTCGCTCAAGAATTATATGTTTTGAACTTTTGTCTTTTTTTTTACTAAATTGAACTTGAGATTTTCAAAAAAAAAGTTGTGGGTACAAAATGACTCATGACAAAATCTGATAGGTACACATACCCACCGTCCCCACCGAACTCGACGCCTATGTTCATAGCGTCTTATTTTTTAAGAATGCTTACGATGTTACCAAAGTATTCCATTCTTTCTTGTTGGGTAAGTTTCCATTAAGGACTGCTGTTGTGGTTCACTTAATTTACATGATGGGTTTTCACTTTAAACTGTGTCAAAAGTTTAATAGACATTTGTGACTTTAAACAGTTAGTTGATTAGTCGATTGACAGGAAATGAATCCCCAACTTTTTTGATAATCGATTAATCATTTGAGTATGCATTATTCTGTTTTTTTCTTTTTTATATAATTGAAAATGGATTCTCTTTGAGTTTTGTATACTGTTGGTCAGACAAAACCTGCAAACTCAATTTGTCGCTTTGTGGTCTGGGAGATCGTCATGAGTATTTTTCACATTTTTGTGCTATTGTTCTGCTATTAGCGGAATACTTAAATCAGACCTCATACAACAATGACCAAACTGAAATGGTTTATCTCTGACCAAATATCTGTGAGGCTAAAGTGCAAATCCTAATGGACATTAACATGGAAAAACGGTTTCACTTTAAGTAATACATTCAGGTAATTTGGGGATCTGAGTTGTAAGCTCAACATTTGCTTGGCTCTTCACTTATCCAGAGAACCTGATTCTAGGCATTTTAATGCATGTTAATGCATTTTAATGTGTTAATAAAGCTCGAGAAAATAAATAATGAAAAACCTTAGCTGAAATTGCTAACTTCAGTACATCCTTACTGGTGTGTATTTGTCTGTGTGCATGGGTATGTGTTGTCTGTCACTGTCTGGTTTGGACCTGATCTGGGTTGGGTTGTGGGGTGGGCAAGGGACTTGAGGGGACTTGACATATTGTTTCAACTATGTTTTGTTCACCATGGCCTGTACACTGTATATCATATTTTGAAAATTCAAATAAAAATAGTTGAGAAAAAAAAAGAAATTGCTAACTTCTCTTACATTCAGGTCTGGCCTGTGAATCAGCCAAAACTTAGCAAGGATGCTGGTAAAACATTGATGAGCAGCCTGGCAACCAGATACAAATTCAGTAACAGTACCAAAGTTGTATTTAAAATATTCATAGAGGTAACCACTGACTAAGGAGTACATTTATTGTTTTATATTCATATAAAGGGAGGGGGTCTTTTTGATACTCAATCAATGAGCTGCTAGGTAGATTGCTTTACCTTAAGACAGGTCCTGGCTAGCTGTTTCTACCTGTTTCCAGCCTTTATGCTAAGCTAAAGTAAGTGGTTGCTGACTGTCGCTTTGCAGACTGATCATCTAACTCTCAGTATAACTCTGAATATGCATATTTCTCAACATGTCCCAAATTTAAGATAAACCCAAATAATAACTTCCATCCTTAGTCAGTGGTTACCTCTATAAATAACTTTTGCACTGCCACTGAATTAGTATTCGGTTGCCAGGCTGCTCATCAATGTTTTACCAGGATCCTTGCTAAGTTTTGGCTGATTCACAGGTGATGTTAATAATAATAAAGTTAATATTGTCAGCCAGGGTTTATCAATATTTATTTTCTCAAGGCCAAGTACCTTTATTATTAATACATTGAAATGTGTTACAATACCTGGAATCAGCCGGATAAAAGGTATGATGTGTGAGAAATGAGCATAGGGACCCCCTGTTTACTGTCTTTATACTAAGCTGAGTTAGGCACAGATATAGATAGATGCAGATATGGCAGTAGCGAAAAAATGCACATTTCCCCTAAATATAATTGTTCTTTAAATGCATTAATGCAATACTTAGAAGGCTACACATTTCACTCTTAAAAACAGTGAGCTTGCATTGTCACTTCTGCCCTCAGAGATGTACTTTTCTCCTTCCTCTCCTTTATTCATTGCCACAGTTTATCTAGGATGAGAATGTTGCCTACCATACATTGTGTGAATGTAATCCATTTCAGAGAAATGTTTGCAGCTGCAGCCAAGAGTCTTTGTTATACATCAAGACACCCTATCTGTAAAAAGCCACCAAACCGCCTTTACAATCACAGTGCGCAGGATAAGTCATGTTTGGTTTTAATCCTCAGAAGCAGCTGCAGTCAGAACACAACTACAATGCACTTTGTAGCAGATGAACCTGTATTGTGTGGGAGAGAACCATCCTGAGATGAACCCACGAAAGATATTTACACATGAAAATTATGTTTATTCAACAGGATTATCAATAGCCAGCTACAGAGACAAAAAAACCTTTGAGGTTATATTAGCAAAATATGCACAGATTTAGCTACTGTCAGAATGCAAATGTGCTGTAGCATTTGCATGCAGCACCCTGTTGTGGATGTATCCTCATGGTCACAAAGAAAACATTAAAATAGAGTTATATGGCTTGGTCTGAATATGCAAAAAAAGGACATTGAACATTCCAGCTTATCTTAATTGCTTTTGCTTGTGATATTCCTCACCAGTCCATCAAAACTAAACCACATTTACAGTTGCAGTGTTAAATAAAGGATAACTCAGTTTGTGTTCTATACTATATACTATATACAATATATATATATATATATATATATATATATATATTTACAATAGCCAACAGCAACAAAAAAGAAATTCTGATCTTTGGCTTTTGCTGGTCCCCCTAAGGGACTCTAACTGGCTATCACCTGAACGATTAGCAGTACGCGTCTATGTGTGTACCCTTAAATGTTGCAAGATGACACAAATGAATAATGTATGAAATGATGGAAACCTTAAAAATTATATCTGCTAGTTTGTTTCATAGGCATTCTTCATGTGATTTTTTTTTTATATATGTAGCCATCAAATGAGCATCAAAACAATATATAAAACTAACCATAATATCATGTATAGGTGAAAGTTATTACATTGTTTTCAAAATGTGATGTAATGTATTAAGTCTTTTATTCCATTATATCCTTCCTTTTATTTTCTGATGAAAAACAATTTAAACAGTGAATTGCTTCGTAAGACTCTCTCAGATCACCATATGCCTTGATATTTTGATACATTATTTATTATGTGTGTGTGTTTTGTTTGGGGCTAGTGTTTGTTTTCAAACTCTAATTAGCCCAGCTGTTCTTTTGTACAGTATAAATAGAAGCTGGGATACATTTCAGTGTTCACCAGCTTGTGTTCAACAAAAAGTAAATGGTAAAAAAAAAAAAAGAAGAAAAAGAGAGACAGATCCAGCTTCGATACCAGCTTCAGTAAAGGACGTGCTGTATTGCACTGTTAACTGTGTAACATCAAGTTCTTATTTTTCATCCAGATTCTAGTCTATATCCACGACGTTCCACTTCCAGGATTGTTCTGGGGCCGCCGGATGTCCGTTACCTTCCGCTTTCTTTGCGTTGCAGTTTTAAACTCTGTTGGATATACTATGGTTAACTGCTCCTCCGGTCTCTGCAGGATAAATCCAGACAGCTAGCTAGACATTCTGTCCAACCTTGCATGACTTAAACAACTTTTGAACGTACGTGTTCCACCAAAAAAAGTTCCTTCCCGAGGCTATTTAGTAGAGGCACCGCTGCTCCGTTGCGCCGCCCCAAGACGATTGTGATTGGTTTAAAGAAATGTCAATAAACCAGAGCACGTTTTTCTCCCATCCTGGAATGTTGTGTGGACTCGCCACTCGCCAGACCCTCCTCCGCAGCGCTGTGTAGGAAGGTCTGGCAATGCGAGACTATCCAGATTGTAAACATGCATTCTTGAAAGGTTTTCACTGCTGTAACCTCTTTCCATGCACCTGAGCATTAGACAGGACTGTCCAGTATTCTCCCTCCTCTTTCTGCACTGTATGCAGCTTCTCACCGCTCACAATAGAACAATGTTATAAATCAAAAGATCACTGAGCCAAATACTTTTGAGTTTTTAATGGTAAAACCTCAATTAAATACTTGCATAATTAGAATTATTTAGATAAATGATTCTATCTATTCATGAAAAAGTAATTATAGTATAGCTAGAGATAACTACATTTATAGGAATAGTTTGACATAAAGACTGTAAATAGGGGCAAACAGCTAACAATAACATTATAGTACGGCACAAACCCCTTCGTGAAAAGCACAACTTGTTGTTTTTACACTTTTTTTTTTCCGGGTTCAAAAAATGAGATACAATATGTTAATTAGTGAGCTTCAGAGGTGCTGGTAGGTGGATTTTGTTACCTTTAAACAGAGCCAGGTTAGCTGTTTCCCTCCGTTTCCCGTCTTCACACTAAAGCTAAGCTAAGTGGCTGCTAGCTGTAGCTTTATATTTACTGTACAAACATGAGAGTGGTATCAATCTTCTCATTTAACTCGCAAACTATTCCTTTAAACCTGTTGACATACTTGATATCAATGGTAAAGGCTCTGCTAACAAACAGACGTAATAAGAGAGGAATATGCAATTTAAATCAGATAAACATGCTCTGTTTTGAATGTTTAAGTAGCATTAAGTAGCATTTCTATGCTAATTGTCTGTTTGTTGTTGCATGTTCTGCTGTGTAGAAAAACATACTTTAGCTATATTTGTTTTCTTGTTCTAATGAAAGTCATTACAAAGTCCCACTTACTCCAAACCATCTGTAAGGCACATACAAACACTGCATGTCTCTAATGAATACCTTAAACAGAGAAGATTTTAACTTTGAAACTGAATGTAGCATTTTAAACTGAAGTTGGTCTAAAATGTCACACCCATGGTTAGCTTTGTCTCTTTTGCTGTAGTAAAACAAGACACACACGCTGGGAATAGAAAGGGAGGGTTTATTTTCTGCGCTGCAACATCTTGAATGGAGATTGGTAACGGGTAAACAATGGCCGGGCAGTCTTTCTCCCATTGACCAAACCCTCCTCCAATTACTTCCTTGTCTCTCCTCTCCTCAATTCTCATTTGTTACATCCTCTGTGACCTTTCTATTGGATGTGGCAGCAGTCAAACGTCAATGTGGGAGCATATCCTTATAGAAGGATGGAGGTCATTAACAGCAGTTGTCTTGGAGAGGGCTGTAATCCCCCAGAAAGTCAAGGCCAGAGCCCGCCCGCTGGAGTTGGCTTAATTACTGACCGGGCCTAATTGGCGCAGGATGTGACACTTAAGGCTAGACTTCCTCTGCCGTCTGCCCTTTGTGTCAGTCCCATTAACCTTTCCCTTCCACCTTCTCTTCTGCCTTTTTATGTTCAATTAAAGGCACTATTTAAATGAGCTGGAGTAGTAAGACTAAGAGCTTTGCCACAGGCCATGTAAAAGGAAATAATTGCACCCTAAATTAATATTACAGGCTGACTTGGCATCTGAGAGGTGTGCTAAAATATGTATTAGGGTGTTTAGCTTTGCATCAAGTCTAAGTGCGAACTAACGTACACGTGCATGCATGTGTTTGCTTGTCTGTGTGTTTGAGAGATTCTACCACTTTCATGGGTTTAGAATTAATTAGTCGCTGTGTGTCAGCAAAATGGCAAAAACTTCCAATAATAACATTGTAGGTTCAATGCGAACGTAACTAAAGCTAAAATCTGCAAAGTAAAGCCATGCTCTATATTTGCCCGTTGGGATATTGTGAACTTTGGTGTGCATTGTCAGTACTGTGTAATTAATCATAGCACCTAACTGCATTCATAGGGTCCCCTTTGGTTAATTGGACTGCAGTTGCAGAATGGACTAAGCAATGATTTATTCTGCAGGCAAGTGAAACACTGTGATGCCCCCCCTCCTCCCTTCATCCAGGTACTAAGGATGGATGGCTCACTCCTGCACCCAGCTACTCCCTGTGCTCTTCCATCCCTCAGGCCAATCGACTCTGAAGGCGCATTTACAAGATGGGCTTCAGGTGGACAAAAAGAATGGATGAAAGGTACAGTGGAATCAATTTCCCCCCCCCCGTTTCTACGTATTCAAGACTTATATTGGTAAGAGCAGAACAGTTGACGATATTGATCATCTGTAGAAAGTTTAACAAGTGAATTTCGTCACAGTGCCTGTTGGCAAGTGAAAACAAACACCAGAGCCAACCAAAGGTGAAGCCACCTTAGACATTTGCCGCTCTCCCCACTTCATGGGTCTTTGTATCATTTCCTGGCCGTGCTTTGAGGCAGACCAGTGGTGTCTATATCAATTCAGGCTTGTTGGCAAGCCGAGCCGCTGTGCCAAGCTTTGTTACACCGTTTTATCCGAGGTTATCGAGTAAAGTATATGTTAAGACAAAGTGGTCCTTTACAGGTGGAGTAACCAACTGTGAATTGAATCGTTTAGTAAACTAAAAGCAATAGCTAATAGCACTTGACATTAATGTTTAAACACTCAAACTCATTTTAAAATCCAACTAGTGTGTAAAGGTGTAACTTTCCCTTTTAAAGAAGAACTTGTGTGTAATTATCACTCCTATAATTCCAGGCATGTATTATAAAATAGATAGATGAAAACTACTATATGTTACAATAGTTTATTGCTAGATTACATTGTTTTAATGTATTTTCCTGTTCAAACATATGTGACATTTCACAGATAATCAGTCAGATTGGAGAATGGACCCTATAATCTACAGAAGCAGATCCCATACATCAACATTAGAATTACACCTTCTCTTGCTGTAGTTTGTTTCAGTGCTGCTGGCGTACCATTACCAATAACCACACTTAAATAGTTAATGCAGCTGTGGGGCACCCTCTACATTACAAATGGGCCCATCCGTCTCACCTAGACCCCCGCAGGTGGCAGCACCACAGTCCATCTTCGGCAACTCTAATCATTCATCAATAGGGAGCTATCTGACACCCGCTTCCACAGGATACCGAACACTGTGATGTGGTCAAGGCCAGAGACGAACATCCTGGTGACTGAGAGGGGATCTGTCAACTGATATTACTCCAGATGCCACTATGGGACTTCCCAGCTATAACAGCTGGATTGCAGACTCCAAGTAAAATCTCTGTATCTAAAACCGGCCCTTCTTCTCTTTTCTAACCTGTTTAGTCACTGAAAAAGGACAAAAACAGTTGATGTGTTGTTAACCAGATGCATGCATTTTAAGATGCAAAGATTTTACACATCAAAGTCTGTTTACAGGTCTTGGAGAGTATGACTGTAAAGATAGCTGTATAAAGCTTTTTGTGGCCCCAGAGGCAGCTGCACTAAGTCTGAAAAATTGCAACTTGAGTCTGCGTCAGTTGGAGCTGAAGACTACAAGTGCGCAAATGAAATAATCTCAGAAAGAACTGAGTTTACCAGTCCTTTGTAGTCCGCTCCTCATCTCTGCTTGAGGCTAGCAGCTTGAGGCAACATTAGCTGCTACTTACACACCCAAATCTCCAACTGATCTGTCCGTGGTCAAGTTGCATTGTGGGTGATGTTAGTGTCAGGTGTGTGAAGTAAAACAGACAAAATCAATTTTGATTCCTTTTCATCAGGATTCCAACTATGTTATAGAGTGCAATGGTGCTAAATGATTACTCTTTTAATAAGGCATTTAAAGGAGCACTTCACCAATTTTACATCTGAAGTTTAGTTTACTCTTCATGAGAGTACTACTCAGCTTGTGAAAAAAACAGTTGTATTATATCTTCTGTGGCTCTGGAATAGCTTTCTGAAGTCTAAAATAAATAACCCTGATGATCACTTCATCACTGAAAAATGCAATTGAGTTGCATTATGGAAAGTGTATAGGATCAATGGTTTTGGAGCTTGGCCCTTTCTAAAGACTAGAAGTCAGGCTTTTTTTTTGCTGCTTCAATTTTATTCGTCTCTTGAGAGTCCTCAAAACTTTATGGAAGTGAAAAACTAAATTGCTGGAGTGCCTCTTTAAATCAATTACAGTGCGTAGATTGTGTAGAAAAGGTAACACATTTCTTTCCTCTAAGTTGTTGGGGATATTCTCAAAATGTCACTGCTAGCCACTCTTTCTCCTTACAAATTCTGTTGACTCTAGTCGAGAGGCAAGAGTGCCCTCTTTCCAATTTGTCTGACCAGGGAATGCCAGTCAGAATGCAATCAATAAGACGAATGTTGAAGTGACTCAACTCTGCAGCTGAGCCTAGATCCTGTTTTGTAGAGGGGTTTGTAAACCTTTTATCCCCAACTGTAAAGCCTGGCTCGTATCTGTTGTTGTGGTCATCACATCAGCACTCTGCAAAGAGAATTGTCTCTCCATTCCCGATGGAAATAAAATACTGTGATAACACTGAGCCCAGGTCGCCTCTCTAAGTATCCAGCACAGATGCAGCCCAGGCTAGTCACTTTCTCCTGGGACTGCAGCTGCCACGCGGGGATTTGACAGGCCTGCAATGGGCAGGCGGGCCCCTTCCCTTTTGATCAATCAGGCAAGACAGAGAGGGGAGAGTGTGAATTCTAAAACTCCAGATGCACCATCACCAAGGTGACTCATATGTAACCCCTCCTAACTGCTCTGAATACACACTCATCTTTCAGGTTGACAGAGCTCCTTGGCTTTCTCTACTTTAGTTGGATTTAGACCTGATGATGAGGGTCAGTTGAATTAGGATGAACTTAATTCAGCTGCCTCTGACTGTCATTTCTGGAGGGCAGGCTTTAAATCACTCTGCAGAATGTGGACTAATGAGGAAATGGAGGGCTACCTGCCAAACTGTTCCTTGGAATAGCCTTAATTGTATATTACCACCCTTTTAAGTGGTTCTTTTTTAACCTTCTAGAGGTGTTAAGAGATAGTTTTGAGTGGATGGTTGGTCTTGAAACCCAATTGCTACAATGCTTTCTAGACGCCCGCGTCGTTGATTCATATTTGCTGCATTGTCTTTATTTCTCAGTGACAGCAAACCTGCTACACCACAGACTCAGGTGAGGAATCCATGCTGAAACAGATTTTCTCAGAGTAAGACTACCCTCTGCTGGACATAATCACTAATGTGCTTTGCTGCAGGGAGACTTACTTTACAAACCAGAGCTGAGATGAGACATTTGGAAGGGTATGGACACCAACACAACAACACTTTACCAGAGATGCTTGTCTCCAGAGAAATTGTGTCCATGTTGGGTGGTGGTGGAAGGAGGGGAGGTGCTTTTTCTTCTACCTTTCCCCCCCTCTGACATGTAAAATAAGAGTAAGAAATGTTTTAAAGGGAGGGGATATTTTCTCACTCAACATACAAGTACTGTTCATGTACAAGTGTCACCACAAGATGGTGTTATTTCTCAGAGAGGTGACATGGTGCTGGCCTGTAATTTGTGCAAATGTAATCTCCGTCTGCCACCTATCGGTAAAGAAAGCAGACTGTCCTGTATTAAGCATGATTACAGGTGCCTAAATAGTTCAATTTAAGGACATGAAACATCTAAAACAAAATAGCGTTTG
Source organism: Perca flavescens (assembly GCF_004354835.1). NCBI lineage: Eukaryota > Metazoa > Chordata > Actinopteri > Perciformes > Percidae > Perca > Perca flavescens. The sequence goes on from NC_041337.1 coordinate 12,166,804, forward strand.
TAATGTCAAATATTACATATTTAAAAAGCTCTTGTAAAAATCTATCATCTTATAATGGCTGTGAGCTTAAGAGGTGCTGCGCTGAAGTTGAGTCTGACCTCCCTGTGGAGGCACCAAGCAAAGTAAGGTTGCCTTCAAGGATTAATAGGTTGTATGCTAACAATGCTAAAGGAGTGATGTGTGTTTTGAATATTTTGTAATGCAAAAGCTTCCACTGTTTGCATCACAGGGTATCACAATAATTTGCATGACTGAGTGGAATGGCTGTGATTAAAATGATTTAATGAATTGAGCAGAATAATGTATTTTTGAAAACTAATAAATATAAACATATGAATTTAATGAATGCTGTTGTTGCCAAAGGAAGTTTTAAATATGGCACTGGTTTCACCCTTACACATTTCACAAGCTTGAGTCACAGTATGACTGATGCACCCCTGGATCTCGGTCCAAATATCTCAGGATGTGGATATGAAACTATTTGAAAGGCAGAGTGGAACATTGACTCAGTGACCGATGTACGGAGGTGAAATTAGGTAGTGCAACTCCTCTATTATTCCCTGCATATAGGAGTATCACATAAATACAGTGCTGTGTTCACTGAATAAGCAGCACGCGCTACTTCCTGTGTTTGCGTGAGTCAGATACTACTCACGAGCGGACTGAATCAGCCGGGCCCCATCCCCCGCCCACTAACCTCCATCCGCCCCCTTGTAGGAGTATAAAAGACACCCACACACATATTCCCATCTCCGCCCACCTTGCCTTTCAATTGCTCCCACACTTTTCCTCTCCCCTCCCGACGGATTTTCTCTCTCTGTCCGACTCTCCTGCTCATTTTTTTTTTTTTTTTTTCCCTTCATCTCCTCTTTAGAGGGAGGATGTGAGTGGTGTGTGTTTTGGTGTGTGTATGTGTGTGTTAGTCATGTTCAGGCTCATCCAGAGCAAACAGAAGCACAAGCAGGGGGAATCCCAGGCACAAGCAGGAATAGGATGTTTTGTCCACATCTGTTAGTTGGTTTGGCAGCAGCACTCTAGCAGTTTACACAGCACCTAAAAATGGATTGCTAGAATAAGCCAGAGAGTGTGCTGGAGAGGAAGACGAATGAGCATATGGGGTTGGGGGGGGGTTATGAGGACATAGGTGGGGGGATGGGTGAGCATGCCAAAGTGGGCCAAGACCCCCCTGATGGTTAATAGGATTCCGTCTGCCCTGAGCTGCTGCAGAGTTCACGAGCCAGGAGACGGCTCTGAAGAGGGCGTCTGTCGAAGTGTTTGTCTCTTGGAAGATTTGATTAGCATTTCAATTCAAACTGACTCACCGGTTTGTTTCGTGGTTTTCTTGTGCCACAGGTTAAGGTCTGGTCATTCCGATATACAGAAAACATGTATTCATCAGTCTGCGATAACTGACGTTTTTCTGATTTAGCGTAACCTCAGTTAAAATTTACTAAATCCTGATAAAAATGATCTCAGAATAAATCTTCCTTAAAATCCAAGAGGCAAAGTGACTACAGTGAGTGGGAAAGCAGTTAAGAGTATTGATTGAGAATGGAATTTCATGAAAATGTTGACCTTATTTTACCAAGATTTTTGACCTGATTACACATACAAGATAAGAAGACCATTGTCTAGGACGTTCAATTCCATCCTGTCCTTGAGAGTGACAGACAAAAGCGCATTGTATTCAAATTGCTGACATGTCCTATATCTGTACAGTAATAATACACAGTTCTTTGCAGCATTTGCTTGTCAGTGATCATCAGAATGAAGAAAAAAAAAACATAAAATGACGAGAAATGCCACAAATGTTAAGTGAATTTGCTAAATTATGCTCTCACATTTAAAGATCTTCCTCTTGATATATAACAGGATATAACCCCCTTCTGCTCTGTTATCAGTTTCCAGTGTCTGCACTGATTTTGCAATTTGTTAAGCAACTTTTTCTTCACAGCTAAATTGTAAAATGCTAACATTTGTTTTGCATCATTTTTGATCCATCACATTATCTAGTCCCCTCATTGGTCTCCAGGTGGTGCCAGTGGTTGAGAAGGACAACATTCCTCACATAAAAAACACACACACACACACACACACACACACTGAGGGGCTGGGTATGTATGGCAGAGGGGGATGGGGGCTGAAGTAGTTGTGGAAGATAGAGAGGAAGGAAGTGAATAGAGTGAGAAATAGGGAGGGAAGGGGGTGGCATGCAAGGCAAGCACATGCTGAGCAGAACATTGGACTCATTGAGAAAAGTGCTCTCTCCATTCATGCCCTACCCATGATTTTTTTTTAGCAAACTCACACTCTTCTCATCATTTATGTACAGTATATTGCTATTTGTCTGCTCTCTGCACATGTCAAAGGTTTAGCGCTGACAGGTTTTTGCTTGCGTCAAGTTATTTGATATAAGTCCCAAAACAACAGATGGAGAGGTGAAATACAACAAGATGACAGCAAATGGTCTGTTTGGGCCACTTTCCAGTCACTCTACATTAAATTGCATAGTAAAATAGTTTGTTTACATCCAAAACCAGTGTGTGAAAGTACCAGTAGGGATGATCAGAGCACAGTTTGGAATGTCTCTATTCCTTCACCTTGTCTCCTCTGTATCCAACACACCCATGGAATAGACACCCAAGTTTACCATTTCAAATGCAAAATGGTCACTTCAACAGTGGGTGGGAACAACATAAAGGCATCCTGCAGCCATATGAATTGAACATTTTGTAAAGGAAGCGTAACCAGGGATTACTTTAAATGCTCTTTATTTTGTGTGATTTCATTTTTTTTCCCAAACATGTTTAAACTCTACTCCTATTCTCTCAACCTTCCGGAGTATTGGAATTATATCCCAAATGTTCTTTTTTTTAAGTCAGTAACAGGCTATTTAAAAGAAAATAATTGTACTTTTAAAAATCACATTATCTATGTCAAAATAGGCAACAAAACCAGTGAGATGAAAAAAAAAATATATATATAGAGAGAGAGAGAGTACACAAATTCTGCAGTAATCATGCTCAATGATTATACTTCCACTACGTTTCAGAGGGAAATATTATATTTTTTACTCCACTACATTTATCTGGCAGATGCTTACTTTACATCTTACTTTTCAAGATAAATTTTGACATGAATGCATTATTACAGAACAGACTATCCATAACAGTATAGTCTACTTTACTACTAACAGTATCCATAACTATAACAGTATTTGAAGGAGATTCAATTTAGCTCAACCGCAACCAAACCAACAGTAAAATCCTAGTTGATAATCCAATAATGTCATACAGTGTAGGCCTAACACTCACATGGGCCATTGTCCTGCTAACTAACTTGTACTTGCATGCTTTAAAGTTTATGTTGACAGAAGCAGTTTCAATTGTGGTACTTTTATTCTAGTACAGAATATGAATGTCTTCCACCACTCTGCCACATAGACTAATGCTTTAGTAGGAAAATAAGGTGAAATGCTTTCTGAGCTTAAAACCGGCTTGTGTTTACATTGGGGGAGGTCATAGTTTACTCACCATCACTGTGGAGACTGTGGTATGTGTTAGGCACATGTATGCATATACTATTTTATACAGTTTATTATTTGAATAATTCCTTATATTGCTTATATTCAGCTACTTTTACACATGCTTTTTGGTGTTTTGGTTTCCTGAAGGATACAGGAAGGGGGGTCCTCTAGTACTGTTGGTGGCCCATTTATCATATCTCCGCCCTCCCCCGGCTCTTTAAATTGCCTCAAAACTCCTCCTGGCTGGCGCCTTTTCCCCGATATCTGCAGAGACAAGACACACGTGCTTTTTATAGGACGTCGTGGGAACAAACTTCTCAACCTGCTGGTAAGAATTAAACAGCTTATTTCTTTATAAATGAAACTATTATTTCTAATTCACAGAGGGGTTTTTATTTAATGCTGCATGCGCTGGGATTTGAAAGGGGCGGGCTGTGTGTTGTCTGACGAATAAAAGCTGTAGCCTATAGATCAGTGCAAGGCTTTTTAACCGGGTACAACCAGCCAGGCTTAAAGGAAACATTCCGCCTTTACTAAGAGCAGAGGTTGTAGCCGCGCGATAAAGGTGAGTGCAAGAAACGCGACGGCGAGCGGGTGGAACTTTGCATGCTCGATAAAACGGAACCGGATTTAATGCATTTTACAGCTTAGGCTATAGCTGGAGCTCCGGTGAGGGGAGGCTGCACGCTTTAAAGGTGAAGCCGTCTTTTGTTGCTCTGGTCCCGGGCTTTCGTCGCCGCAAATGAACCCAAAAGCACCTCGCTCGCTTGCATTTTCTGTGTTTTTTTTATTTTTTAAGTGTCAATACAGTCTCGATTTTTAGCTTGCAAATTCCACCGATAACACATCAACCATTGTAGGTGGATATCTCCACGGCCCCGGCGTGCAGACATGCTGTGAGATAGTTTTAATGCGCAGGCCCGATTATTGGTCACAACACTAACTACACAGCAATGGGGCCTCTAAACATGGTTGGTACGGGGAAGGATCGTCGGGTTCAGTAGGCTAGTCTTTTGCAGATATATATATATATATTTTTTTTTTTTTTTTTTAATGCGGCGTCCGACCGCCTACGGAGTCCCAGCAATGCGAGCCGCCCGGTTTGGTGTCAATCCCTCTTGTGTGCCACCGATAGCGGTGTAATGGAGCTCAGATGAGACAGAAATAGACTTCGAAATAAGAGCGGATTAATTGAGTTAAACGCGTTACCGGTGTGCGGTTATAGCACGGTCATATATATTTATTTTTTTGTTGCGGTCAGTGAGTTTATAGCCCTTGTATTTTCTCTCTGTGTGTGTGTACGCCTTGTGTTGCAGCAAGTCTGACCGGTGTGACTTATTTCCTAGGTCTGAAAAGCTAAGCAAACATGAGCGACAAGGGGACAGTTTCACCGAAAGAGAAGGAGGCAACGGAGAAGAGGGGGCGTGGAAGACCCCGCAAGCAGCCCCAAGTGAAGACCTCTGACGTAAATAATGCCAATTTCTTTTTTAAATTTCTTTTTAAAAATTTGTTGGGAAAAGTGTCATTAGATCAGCTATGAGAATATCAACAACCTAAAAGCAGGCTTGTGCATTGAAGAGAGGAAAGGGCTTTAAGGTGTTAAAACCAGAAACAAAACCAAAAGCCCTCAGCTCACAGCTGTTCCAGTTGATGCTCAGGTAGATTAGGTGATTGCAGGTAAAGTGCTCGTGCAGATAACGTAAGCCCTTGCGATTCCACTGAGCTCTCGGTGAATCAAGATATGGCTGCAGCAAGCCCCTGTGACCATTTGCTCACCCCCTTATCGGTGTAGGCATAGTGTACAACAAACCTCCTGTGTGTCTCACAGGTTTGTAAGCAACCTGCAACCCAACACCTTTAAACCGCTATTAACCCCCTTTTGTGACCCACCTCTGCTCGTCATGTAATGGATGACATGGCCGAGTCAAAGCACAGACTGGCTCATATAGCGGTCACTCAGCACCTTGTGTTTTTAGTATTGAATTGCTCGGTTGCCATGAGCTGCGGTTGTAAACACTCTTGCAATGCAATAGGAGAAAGGTCTGCCGTGACGTAGCCTACAACCACAAATGATCACATGAACCAGATGCAGAATTTACCTTTTCATTTTGGTGTTGATGGTAATCCCCACAGGGTTAACTTTGAGATATTCCCCTTTCTATACCTCAGTGAGGCTGCTTTCATTTTTTGCTTCTGAATGGCACGTTTAAGTCAAGTCAGGGTAGGCCTACTATTTCTGAACTAATGTTCGTTTTTTATCTTCGTGAACATTTTAGTTAACGGTGTACATAGTTTGTCTTTAAAGTTCACGTTGTGCACTAACCTTGAGAGCTAAACTTTGTGTCCCAGAGTCTTGCAAGTGTACCCGTGCCCGTATTATTTTGTATGAAGACCCACTTCTCCTCCTCATATCATGTGCCCGAAAGAAATTCAGCCGGTCAAGTGAAAAATGTTACTTGATGTTTTCTGATATGCCAACTTTATCTTTTGACTGTCTTGATTGTCAGGAACCAAGTGGGTCCCCTACTCCAAAGAGGCCCAGGGGACGGCCGAAGGGCAGCAAAAACAAGGCAGCCAGCAAGGGCAAGGTAAGTCAATGCTGTCTGTGGACATGTGCTTTTATTTTTTATATATAAATATGATTTCAGCAACAGCTTACATGCATCCTGAGCCGGAATGGCGTTCATGCCAAGAAAAGACAGGCACAGCTTCACGATGAAGTCGCACATGGTGTTCGCCGTCCCATCTTCTCTCGCAATCGTTTCCCTTCTCTAACCCCTGATTCCTTCCGGTTGATCAGCACTCTAACGGTAGCTAACCCCATCCTCTTAAAAGGACGTCCTGCTGTTACTTGTGATATATTGGTTGGCTGCAATTTAGCTGCCCCCTCCCCCCCCTCCTGGTGTCAGAAATAGCCTGGCTTGGGTTTCCCATTGTAAAGACCTTGGTTTATTGCCTTTCTTTTTTTTTTTTTTTTTTTTTTTTTTTTTTTTTTTTTTTTTTTGTGAGTGATGCTCACTCTGTACTTCCTGTCCTCCCGCTTCCTGCAGCTTGTCATGCACAGTGCAGTGCAGGTGCAGAGGCCGCAAGACTGTTTCCAAGCTGACACTAAGCACCCCTCCGCCCCCACCCAGCACACAGCCCTAGTTCTTTTCTGCCTGTCGTCTCCATAGCAACAACAGAGTCTCTCCCTCGCCCCAACCCTCCAGCTCCCCCGTGTGCTCGTCCTTCACTGCTATGTATGGGAAAGAAGGGAGAGGGAGAGTAAAACGCACATGCATGTATGATATAGGTTTAGCAGCGAGGGCCGAGCTGCAGAGGGTTTGTGTCTTCGCTCGGTTCCACCAGCTGTCTCTGAGCCTCAGACCAGGTGGCCAGCGAACTGGAGTGCCCTGTGTGCAGTTCCTGTCGGCCTTCCAGATAATAGCCAATAAACCCAATGCCCCCTTTCCATGTGTCTCATTACAGAGGTACTACTGCCATCTGCAGGCACCTAGAAGCAGAGCTTTGTGGAGATTTGGATTGTTTACTTTTTTCCTCTGATACCCCAAAAAAAGTCTTGGCTTTAAAGGGTAACTTTTTTTTTTTTTTTTTTTTTTTTTTTCTAATTCAACCTAGACCCTATTTTCCTATGTTTTTGTGTGTAACTGACTGATGGGAACAACAATCTTTTTGAAATTGTTCCAGTATTAAGCAAGACTGCTGCTAACAACCTACAATGAAGTTATCGGGCAATTGCGCATCTTCAATTTACATCTACAAAAAGTGCTTGTTTTACCACCGACATGCTCAGGTAGTTGGCCTAAGTGTCTGACTACATTATGGAATGGATCCCTACAGAATTCGACCTTTTTTGTTAAAGAGAAAGAGCTTTTATTTTTTTAACATGAAACCTTCCTGAAATTGCTGTCGCCAAACCCACCAGACTCCATTTAAATCCATTTCATCATTGTAAAATACACATCATTCAAAGTTGACAAAAAATCCATCTTGGTTCCTCTTTCCACTGTTTCAACAATCACCACTCTGGTTTGAAATAAACTGTTAATTTACCATTTACATGGAACTATGCCAGCTCTATACAAGCTAAAAGTAAATATTTAAATGGAGTCTGGGGAGTTTGGCGATAGCGATTTTCTGAACCGTTTCTGGTTAAACAAAAAGGATTTTACTCTTTAACAAAAAGGTCTATCTCTAGCGACCCTTTCTATAATGCTGTCAGAAACCTAGAATAACAACCTGAGCCTGTCCGGCTTGACTCACATACCAGCGCACAAGTAAACACATCAAGCCACTTGCGTAGACTATGGCTACTCTTTCGAAAGAAGCTGGAGGCAGCAAAAAACACCACTGGCTAAACTAAGATCCAGGACTTAACCAAAACATTTGAACATTGACAACTTCTCAGTCCCTCCCCCCTTTCCGCTGAAGCCCAAAACGGTCTCCTAAGCCCCTCCCCCCCCCACAAGGGAGAATGAATGCGTGTGCCTGAGCAGTGACCCCTGGCCTTGATTGGTACATCTGAACAGGGAGCGGTGGATTTTTGCAAATCACACTACATGCTGTAGGTGGAGCCAGAGGAGCTGGATTTTTATTTTTATTTTTTAGAATTACCTTCATGTAGTTCTACTGGAACATGGGGTCAGTTTCAGCAAATTTGACAGAAAGTTATTTATTTATTTTATTTTTTTTTAAGTCTTACCTACTGCACCTTTTTTAACATGTACTGTTTTCCTTCACAGAAGGCAACAGCATCCCCATCTGTTGGGGGGAAACGCAGGGGAAGACCTAAGAAGGAGGTAAGAGTCCCTTGACAAACGGTGTAACATTAGTACTTTTGTTTAAACCATTCCTTCCCCAATTGAATATTGATTGGTATGACTCTGCAGGGCAAAATTGCATTTTCCTAATTCCCTTGGCTGCCTTCTTCCCCTCAAGATGAGCCATTTTTACTCATCACAGCTATTTGTGTCATGCACAGTGTGTTCATTTAGAGCAGCTTCTTGGCTGCATAAAGCCTCTACCTGGTATTGTTTTTTTTTTTTTTAAAAGGCAAATCTGAACCTGCGTGGCAATTAAAAGGGTTCTTAATCCAAATGCTGAGTAACCAGACAGTTTTTATTACTGCGAAATGAGTTGCCAGGCCATGTACAGCAGGTCAAAAAAAGCATGTTTTTTAATCTAGGAAAAGTGCAGTCTTGTAGTAACATTGTCATGTGCATGAGTGGTTAGGGCGTACTCTTGAAAGAGTCTGGATTGAATTAGTCATAGAAAGGAATGACCCAAAGTTACCCTCCTAACCAGCCGTCTCATTTTTATGAATGAACATCTTGGGCAGTGGGGAGCAAAAGCATGATGCCTCATTGTGACTCACCACTCCTTTTTTTATGAATCACTTTTTACTACAGATGGCTCACCCTTCGCCTGAGTGTTCTTCATGCCACAGTGGTTCATCAAAGAGATTTATTTCTTTCTTTATGTTAGTGTTTGGGGGTTATTAAAAGTAAAGAGTCACGTTGAGGCATGAATCACGTGCAGCTATTGTTGCTGAATGTTGATGGCACTTGAGATGCATTTTCCTTGTGGGTGTAGTCAAGGCCTGACTCTCTTTCTTCCCTACTGTCACAGGAGAAGGAAGAAAAGGCATCCCAGGAATCATCGGAGGAGGAGGAAGATGAAGAAGAGGACCAGTAATTCACAACGCATGCTACCTCACTCAACATACTGACTTACTGTTAACCAGAACTGGGCTGTATCTCCAACACCAGTGCCACCACATGACCACTGTTCACGACAAAGCCCTCTTTGCCAAAAAGGAGGGTTAACACAGTACAAATATCATGCAACAGCACTGGATAGAACGATGGACCTTGCTCAAGCATAGATCTAAGAATTACATGAAAGGTAACAGCCCTTTTCTCTACATGTCACGTTATCACAAGTCTTTTATACTGGACAAAAGTGTGCTCTCAGGAGCCTGGACATTTCCGTCCCCCCCCCCCCCCCCCCCCATAAAGATGGTTTGTAGGACATTTTCTCTGCTTAATGTTACTTATTTGTTGTACCCGCATCTGAGATGGTAGGGCATATAGATTTTTCTCCGTGTTTTGTACTGGACAAAGGTGAATTTTACCTATACTTGGTGTTTTTTTTTTTTTTTTTTTTTTTGGTTTTGCTTGTGTGAAGTGGTTAACCTATCCTTTGCATTGTATTATAGATGGAGTTGAGCTTCAGCGTTTAGGATGAGAATAGGTAACAGATGGTAGAAGTGTCCCCTCCCACCCCCCATTTCTAATCTGCATAACTGATTTCACCCCGTCCCACCAGTAGAGCAGGACCGTCTTTACCCCATCTTGTACGACTGTTTAGATAAAAGTTATGCTTCTTGAACTTACGTTGTGGTCCTCGGCGTGTAGTTGGGAGATGTGTGTACCGTTGGTCCGATCAGGCTATTCTGATGAATTACTGTTTTGTTCCTTAGGGTTTCATACCATTTAAAACAAACAAACAAAAAAACATGAGTGTGCTGCTTTTCATGTTGTAATAAAACTCAAATCTTTTTTGGTATATAATGTGTGTTTTTTAAGGATAGGGTTGGCAGAGTTCTAGGCAGAGAGCATCGGTGTCATCTCTTCAGGGAGCTTTTACAAATGCTGTTACATTGGCATCTTTTGTCTTCACGTGGTCCTCAGTTTCCAAGCGCTCACCCAATCACTCGTAAGACAAATAGCAATTGGTCGAACAAGGAGTTTGATTGTAATCGAGGATAGTTGGTGGCACTACTATCCAACAGGGCTGTACGTTTTTCATTCCATCTAGCTCTCACGGCTTCATCAAGCTTGGTCCTTCTGTCATCACTTAGTACAGTAATTAACTTCTAGTCTTTTTAAAGATGTGTGGTGTATGCTGTCTGCTACAAGAAATAAATGGTTGTGTATTTCTAAGTGTCAGGGAACCTGCAGTCACAGTCCACTTAACTGGGTTTTTCCACACACCTAAGCTGCTATAACCTGTTACGAAACCCGGAAAACTGCAAACAGGCGATACAAGGCCTGGAATTTCATACCTCAACAGCTTACTTTACCATATAATTGCATTAAACTGGTTGTCGTTTTTAAATGTAACCTCTGGCATGATTTGGGAAGATGTTAATTCAAAGGTTTTTTTTTTTTTTTTTTTTTGTTTAACCTGACTGTAATGAGCTATCTAAGATGTCAAGTTTGTCATTGTGTGTACACACGCAGCACGTCTTGGCTCGTTCGTAACCGGAGCTTGCAGACAGGTTGTTTTTAAATGTGTGAAGCAAGTCAGGGAGACCTGTCAGCTTGACGACTGTGTTCGCTGACTGTGGTAGATTAGCAGGTGTGTTTTTATTCTTCTGGTGCACTGAAATGTTGCTTCAGATTTTCATGGACAAATGTTTGTGTGTTTGTGATAGACTGGGCGCTCTTTCCAATTAACGGTTCTGTTGGCCAGTGTGTGGGCTTGGCACTACCACACACAGCCACCCTCGCCATACTCATACAATGTATATCTTGCATCCGTTCATTTATATACTGTAAACTCAACAGGAAGGGGATCATTCTTTTTAATGTACACCGTATATAAATGTACAATGTCTATATTTCTATGGTGCCCTACAACAATTTGTATCAGAAATGGTCAATAAAGAGAATTTTCTTTGTCATTTTTGGAAGTCATGTATTTTCCTACCCAAACACTTTACATGCAGGTGTGCGGTATAACTTCCTCTACACTTCTCGGCTAGTTAAGCTGCATATGACAATTAGCACAAAGACAAAGTTATTACTTTATTATGTTCAATGTTTTAAATCGATTCCCTCCTAAAGCAACAAACTGGTACAACAGTCTGCCGGTTCAACTTTATAACAGTGCTGCCAAGTTCACGTTTACATCAGTAGTTATTTCACTTTTGTCATGGGCAACCTGAAATTTGAGCGTTCCATGAAAACCATACCATGAGTGTTACCAGTGCAAATCATTGTCCTGATTGGATATTTGGACAACTTTAAATTGTGACAATCCTATTTCATTGGTTTGTCACTAAATCTTTATAATGCATATACAATGAACAGTGAGATGTAAAGATGACATAGGAAAATGTTCTGGGGTAAAGATGTTTTCAGGTTGAAACTTAAAAAAAGAAGCTTGTTCTCATTCTGAAACACTAAATCTTATACCTGACATCAAGTCCAGGCATTATCTGTACAAGACATTTTATATTCACAACCAATACAGGTTCCCCTTCAAGAACAGTTTAAACAATGCTATTGTATTTAGTTTACATTCAGAATAAAATTTCAGGAAAAGTTACAATTCAAGAAAAAGAGCACAGTTTCCTGAGTGCTTGAGACAGTCATACCCATGGCATTCATCTTCAGCTGGAGGTAAATTTGTGCTGGTGCCATGCCTTGTAGACAGGACATATTTAGGGCACTAGTCATAGCTCATTTGGTGGATGAGAGGAGGTCGGTGTTACTTCCATATCTGGCTTTTCATGCCATTGAAAAGAGTCATAGGATTTGGCTAAACCGCTAAAAGATCCGGATCATGGGGCAGCTTGGTAAATTCTGAGAGGAAATTCAAACCAAAAAGTGCACATTCATTGACTCAAAATGAAACTGAAATAAAATCATCCAACCTCATTTTAACAGCCAATCTATCTCGTAAATATCTTAAATCTATCTTTATCAATATGAAACTGAGTTTAAAACTGAATTTTTGAAGTCATGCTATAGTGTTTTATGTCAACAAGTTTGACTGTTGAAAACTCAAAGCATTTCATCAAAGAAGCCATAATTGTTTTTAATGCACTGCAAACAACTTCTGCACAGCAACCTACGATCACAAACCCTGTCACAGTCCGTACAAATGCCTTCTGTAACCCACAGCAACATTACCGCTCGCCGCATGTCGCCCACAACAACATGATGAATGTAAACAGAGTAAACCTACAGGAACCTTTACCTTCAGAGGGATTCCACTTCTCTAAACTTTGAGTCATGTCGCTGAATAACACAGTAAAAAAGAAAAGTTTGAATAAATAATTTCAAATAAATAAATGTATGTTAGGCACATCGGACCCACAAAATTGAACAGTCACTCCGTCTGTACATGAAACCGGAAAGATATCGCAAACGGTGGCAAAGAAAAATCAAACAAAGACAATCTTGTGCATGACTTGAAGAATGACTCCTCTCTGTGGCTGAAGGTTTTCTCCACACTGCCATGGTTTACTACCATCATGCAGTGACGTCTTTGGTCAGAAGAGGGTGTCTCTGTTGATAACTTTTGGCCCAACCTTGTACAATCTGAGGACATAAAATGCAAAGCGCAAGCAGGGTTTAGTTTAGCACTGTAATTTTGAAAGGCAGAATTTAAGCACCATATTGTTTCTAATGAGGATATGTAAAACTGTTGTGACTATAATAGAGGGTCAGTCCACCCAAATCACGAAAAAAAAAAAAAGACTTACCCCCCCAGTGGTATCAAGCCACGATGATGGTTCCGTTTTATGTGAGGAGACCGTAAGATTTCTGCATCTGAAACAGTGTCCTGGTTACTGAAGATAATCCACAGCCCTCAATGTTAAAAGTATTAAAATTATCCTCAGTAACAGGGACACTGTTTCTGGAAAGACATGTTGCTTTTGAATTTTTTTAAGCAACACAAATTAAATTAAATTCACTTTCTCTGTATTGGATTGGCAGCAGAAATCGCAGGGGCGGAAATCACAAAACCCCAGCAGATAAGACACAAATCAACTAGTAGTAATAGTAGTAATCCTGTAGGAGTAAGTGACAAAATAATGTTTTGTGATTTGGGTGAGATGACCCTTTAAGGACATTATACTAGCCTATTTGTACCATTTCATATTTTAACAACTGTGGAGCAAAAACTTAATGAGCAACTTTGCCCATGGTCAATACTGCCACCTAGTGGCTATGTGCATGATTGGAATCAACCAGGCCAATTGTTTAATTTTTTTGGCGTTATTTTATCAACAGACCTTTTTCACGGCAGACATGTTGACATGTCATAGTAGAAAAAGCACAGGTGTATTCAAAACCATTAATGATGGCTGCATTCCACTTAGTAGAGGCCCTGGTATTGTGCATGCTGACTCACTGAAATAGCTTACTGGGACACTTGATGGAATTTAGCCATCGTTAAGGTTATCAATTTCAGCTGTGCTTTTCCTACTATGACAAGTCAAAATGTCTGTTGTGAATATATAACCATCCATCTATTCACTCTATTTCTATTTCTAAACTAGAGTATTTGTACCACCAGGAGTATCAGATGAACTTCAGAAGCAGGCAAGACACTTTTGGTTTAACCTTTAAATAGCATGGCAACCACATGTAGACACTAAAAGAAATTAATGTTAAATGTCCACTCACAGAGGACAATAAATCATCCATCTATCTTTAGAAACTAATGGTACCAAACATAAACATTGATTCTAGGAAATGATTGAGAGGCCACATTTTTATAAAATATTTGATCACTTGAGAGGAAATAAAACTAGCCACTTTCTCCTATTGTGAGGGATTTGAGGCTTACAAATAAACTGAGTAGTGCAACCCTTCTTCTATATTACTACTACTACCACGACTTATATTTTCTACTGTACTTTTTGCAGCTAAGTTTCTATGTGGAGGAGGAAGTGACTAACCAATTGAGGAACTGGTGTGCTCTGAATGGTGCCACCAAAGACAACCACATCGTTGAAAAAACTTTCAACGATGTGGCTAGCTTTCACAATCACAACTTGTCCCACTTGCAGTTAGAAAATGTCAGTTTGACAAGAAATGGTGCATCATACCCTTGTGTCCTCCTCTCTCCACAACATTTCTTGCTCAGCTTCATTAAGTTCCTCCGATGGATCATATGTGTAAACTGGTAACAGCTGATGACGAAGTCTGTCAATTCTGTGGGACAAAATGAAATAAATCAAACATTGATTTAATCACTAACACTTTGTCACAGAAGTGAATCAATCAAGTTTATCATGAAAGCACTGTGCCTTGAAATCAAAGTAGGTAGATTACAAGCCTACCTCCTTTTTTTACGAATATACATGACCTGAAACAGACCAAAATTAAGAGTATTACATATACTGTGTCTCTCACTTAGTTATCACAGTGCCTTTTTCATTTTGCCTATGTTAAATGTTATATTTATACTGAACTTTGCAGCTTGTATACACTGTTTATCAGGAAGTCACTTTTGTGTAGGTCGTCCTATGCCAACTAGCCACTTACCACAGCTGCAGCTATTCCAATGATAGTGATGAGGAAAAATGGCACCAACACATAGCTGACTGCCACATCCCCATCTATGATGGCAGGGGGCTCAGTAGTGCTGTTCATTGCATATGTTCAGGAGAGGGGGACACAGGGGGCTGCTCGTGCAGGGCCTTTACAAGCAGCAAACCCCCTCCCTATGACTGGCAGTGTGCTCTCTCCTCAGGCTGCCTCCTTGTTTATGCCTCATCCTTGTCGTTCATGTGACTTCCACATGGTGCCCTTCCTAATCAGCGAGAAAATCTGATGGAACACGGAATGAAAATAATTTGCACACAGTAATAAGCATATCAAGGAAGTAGTAAGATCGCGTAGTGGCCGATAAGTTACTTGTTTGGATACATTTCCCCAAATTGACAAAACAGAGAAGCTTTGAACATGGGCCAATTAGCTACATATCTTAACGTAAACAATCCATGT
Source organism: Perca flavescens (assembly GCF_004354835.1). NCBI lineage: Eukaryota > Metazoa > Chordata > Actinopteri > Perciformes > Percidae > Perca > Perca flavescens. The sequence goes on from NC_041337.1 coordinate 12,182,080, forward strand.
CTTGTTAGCAAGTATAACGTTACCGTAAAAGGCACTTTACTTGCTGCGGTTAGTTGGTTTCCTGGTATTTGGTCATATATGCTCGTGTGACAGCAGCAAGCAGACTAAAATATAACAGTTGTCAATTGACTTTCCTGTTTTAAAAGCTTCGCATTACGGCTATAAACCTATTAGCCAGCGTTACAAGCTAAGGTTATACATAGCTGACGGTACCGTTAGCTGCTCTGGATGACAGCGGTACTGACAAGTTGTTTGCAAGCTGAAACAAGCCCTCCTGCATCAAGACGAGGTGGATTTCTAACGAGCTACAATAGACCTGTTTATAGTTTTATACATTTTAATAAATGCTCACTCACTGTGCGATGTGGAAAATCCTCTCTTTTTGAGTAACGTTCATAGACAGTATAACGTTATGTTGTGGTTCGCAGTCTTCCGTTAACAGCAACAATAGTGACACTTCCTGTCTGAATCTGTCATAATAAAAGCACCATGACCACACAAAACTGCACCAATTATATGTCAAATAATTCTCCCCCTATGTAGGCCCACTTATTAACTTGCATGTGTTAACACTTAATATCCGTACTGTGACTATATTAGATCATCTCCAATCACATCGAAACACAACACATTCTCAGTTTTTTTTTTCTTCTCACCGACAAATGAAAACAACATGGCCAGTTTATTCCGGTTTTGTTCAGGGAAAACTGTATAGGCGACTGGTAAAGCCCCATCTGCTGGTAGCAGCATGTGAGTAACTTAAAAATGAAAAGAATCCTTGATTAATACCATAGACTGTTTGTTAATATTATATTATTTAAGTTAATATTAACAGTCTTAATACATGACATTTTTTCTATAAAATTCACTATATCAGATATATTATGATTATTATTATTATTATTATTATTATTGGTAATGGATCCGTGTGGTCAGGACCAGCTCTGGCACGGACCACTGGTCACAACCACTAGGGGCGCTAGAGACACTGGTTGCGACCAGTGGCACAGCGGTCATTACCAGCATCTTACTGGCACAAAGGGCACTAAAATGACTGGTCCTGACCACCTCCTCTGTGGTCTGTTCTGTTGTTTGGACCAGTTAAGTGATCTGTGGAGTGTTTATTTTTAATACAACTTTTCACATTTCTCAAAGTGTGAGCAGAGTCGCCTAATGTGAGAAGCCATAATAGTTTGTCTATCCAATGCTATTGATCACTATTATTAATAAAAATCATAATAACAATGATTAAATTATTATGATTAGTCGTAGTTGTATGAGTAGTACTATCGACTATGCAGGTCCGTGTCTTCCATTGAGAATTGAAGATTCATTTTCAATTGGTTTTTCGATCATGCCATGGATACATGGCCACTGCCTTTAAACTAATGAAATGAAGTAAACTGTTGGTGATTCAGTGGCCAATAAGAAGCCATTTCCAGTTTTGATACCAGGTGTGATCATATTGATCATATGATGTATTTATTTTAAGTATTTTTATTGCTTTAGAGAAGATACAGTGCAACATTACAATGTCAATTATAACAAGACCTCTTTCAATTAACCCCATCCCACCCACAACAAACCCTTGAGGAAAGGAAAGCTAAAGAAACAAAAAATAAAAAATAATAAAAACACCTTTCTTCTATTACTCATGATAGCAAATAGTGTAATCCGTGTGCTTCACAAATCTTAGCAGTTATTAAGAGGGACGTGTAGTAAGTCTTTCAAAGTAAGCCAGTAAAGGGTCCCAGTTTTTGTAAAATGTTCCGTTAATCCTCTAAGAAAGTATTTGATTTTTTCTATTTTTAGAAACATCATAATATCAGAAAGCCATGTGGAGGCTTTTGGTGGTGTAGATGTTTTTGTAGTATTCTCCGTCATGCTATTAAGGTGACAAAAGCAGCAACACTTTCCTTCCCGTTTTTAACCCAAACACGGCCATTGTAGGGCTAGGTTGTAGATCTAAATCAAAGGCTTCATTTAAGACCTTAAATATTGAAGCCCAGAACTCTCTCAACCTGGAACATGACCAAAACACGTGAAGTAAATCTGCTCTGTCCATTCTACATCTTTCACAGATGTCATCCATGTCAGAGTATATTTTGGCCAGTTTAACCTTACTGTAGTGCATATGGTGAAGAACTTTAAACTGAATCAAATTCAAACGTGCACAAGAAGAGGTCCCATTCACCCAGCTTAGAGCTCTGTCCCATATAGCATCTGATATATTTGTCCCTAACTCTTCTTCCTATTTTGCTTTGATAGGATCCATGGATATACTGTAAAGTGAGATTTGAGACTCATGACTTCACAGAGCAACTTAGAGAAATATGCAAAGAGTCTTTCTCTTCCACAAAGCCGAGCCAGATGTTTGATGCCCATGATGTTAAGGCAGAGTTTCAGAGAGTTAAGACAAATAAGAGCATGGGGCCTGATTCTATTACAGGAAGATTGCTACAGCACTGTTCAGAACAGCTTTGTGATGTGTTCTGTAATATATTTAGGATATCTCTGGAGCAGTGAAGGGTCCCAAAGTTATGGAAGGAGTCCAATATTTTTCCGGTGGCTAAAAGCGGAACCCCTAAGGTGCTAAATGACCTCAGACCAGTGGCATTGACTTCACTGGTCATGAAGTCATTTGAAAGGCTGGTCAAAATGGAAGTGATAACTATGGTGGAGGAGGCTTTAGACCCCATGCAGTTTGCATATAGGGCAGGGATGGGGGTAGAAGATGCCTCAATCACTTTACTTAACTTTCTGTATAAGCACCTGGAAGGTCCTGGCACTCATGCCAGACTTTTATTTATGGATTTTTCATCAGCTTTTAATACTATTCAACCACATAATTTAGCTTGGAAACTGCATACCTATTTTAATTTTGAGGTAAATTTTGTCGGCTGGATTGCAGATTTTTTTAACATGTAGATCTCAGAGGGTTAGGGTTAATGGCTTTCTGTCAGAACAGCGCTCCTCTTCCACTGGCTCTCCTCAGGGCTGTGTCCTGTCCCCATTGCTGTACATTCTTTACACCAATGACTGTAGAAGCCAGCATGAGAACAGGCACATTCTGAAGTTTGCTGATGATACGGTCATCATTAGCCTGCTCCGTAAAGATGAATCTGAGCATGGGCCAGTTGTGGATGAGTTTGTCCAATGGTGTGATGAGGCCTTTCTCCAATTAAACTCCACAAAAACCAAGGATATGGTCATTGATTTTAGGAAAGTATTCCTCCCACCATCTAAGACTTTCATTAAAGGAACTGAAATTGAGTTTGTTGAACAGTACAAGTATCTGGGAACTGTCATTGATAAAAACCTGAAGTTTGATGTGAATAGTGATGCAGTCTGTAAGAAGGGACAGCAACGTTTCTACTTCCTTAGAAGTTAAACACTTAATGTAGATAGGAAAAATTATGTCCTTATTTTATAAATCTTTTATTGAATCAGTTCTTATGTTTGCCATGATTGCTTGGTACGGTAACCTTAATATCAGAGACCAAAACCACCTAAGCCATATTGTAAAGGTGGCTGGTAAGGTGTTTTCACAGTTCCCCTTGATGGTTATCTTTGACTAGCAAGTTCTACGCAAGGCCCGGTCTATATCTATAAACCACCCCCTTCACTCTTTGTAGTAATAGTAGTTGTAGAGTTTGTAATACTCCCATCATGTCGCAGATTTAGAGTACCTCGGTTTAAGACCAGTAGGGGTAAAAACTCCTTTGTCCCATGTGCAATAACTCAGCTTAATTTGCACATGTAATGTAGTACTTGTTTTGTTTTTAGAGATTGTTCCAGTGGTGATACATTCTGTTGTGTGTATTACACAGGAAATCTTTTTTGTACTCATGTCTTGTATTGTTGCCTCTATTTGTATGTGGCTTGAATGTGTTTCTTTTTATCTTTCACTTCTAACTGCATAGTTTCCCATTTGGGATAATAAAGTGACTGAACTGAACTGAACTGAACATAATTGAATTATATGTTAGAGATTTGGCCTCTTAAGGTTAGAGGGGTCTGCAGTATATTCTCCAGGTCAGAGTGCTCAGGCAATTGAGAAAATTATGAGATGTGTGTTTAAATGAAATGACGAACCTGAAGATATCTGAAAAAACTGGATTTAGTGATGTTGAATTTACTGACCAAGTCAGTGAAACTGAGAAAGATGTTATTTAGGAAAAAATCTTTACAAAGTATCGTCAATTTTAGCAGCCGTAAAAAGATGATTATTACGCCGTATGCTCATTCTAAAACCACAAAGGGGGGAAAATATGGTCTAGGTAGGATATACTTTGCTTGGATTCCCAGGCCCATTCCAACGATCTGTGTAAGTAATCTTTGACTTTTATTGTTTTTATTGTTATTCGTCGAGATATGCTTACGTGATCAGACTCTTCTTAGATTTGAGCCATCTTGTGTGTCTTTGACTATAGGAAGAAGAAGAAGAAGAAGAAGAAGAAGAAGAAGAAGAAGACATTATTTTATGTTTATAATCTGTCCTGGATCAGTCAAGATGATTTGACTGTTACTTTTGTTACTGTACTGTAGGCTACTTAAGTTGAATTTTTAATTGAACTTTTACATTTTTGTATTTCATTTGATGTTGCTTTGTCAGTCAACTCTACATTTTTTTCCTCCACTACATGTATTTGACTTTAGTTTCTAGATCAAGATTTGATACAAAGGGTAATGTGACAAGCTTTTAAAATGCAACACATTGGTAAAGTTTAAACCAGTCAGGAAGACATGGACCTGCATAGTCGATAGTACTACTCATAACGCCTAATCATAATAATTTAATCATTGTTATTATGATTTTTATTAATAATAGTGATCAATAGCATTGGATAGACAAACTATTATGGCTTCTCACATTAGGCGACTCTGCTCACACTTTGAGAAACGTGAAAAGTTGTATTAAAAATAAACACTCCACAGATTACTCAACTGGTCCAAACAACAGAACAGATCACAGAGGAGGTGGTCAGGACCAGTCATTTTAGTGCCCTTTGTGCCAGTAAGATGCTGGTAATGACCGCTGTGCCACTGGTCGCAACCAGTGTCTCTAGCGCCCCTAGTGGTTGTGACCACTGGTCCGTGCCAGAGACCAGCTGGTCCTGACCACACGGATCCATTACCAATAATAATACCAACAATAATAATCATAATATATCTGATATAGTGAATTTTATAGAAAAAAAGATTATGATCTCTGACATTTATCCAGCTAACAGTGCTGCCAAAACAACAGGAAGGGTTTGACAATACTAAAGCCGCTTCACAGACCAGAGGGACCACAGGGAAGACTACTGAGGAGCTGGTCGCGACCAGTGTCTCTAGCGCCCCTAGTGGTTGTGACCACTGGTCCCTGCCAGAGACCACTGGTCCCAGGACAGACCACAGAATCGGCTACAACCCCTGCTGAATGCATCTCATAGAATCTTCACTGTTTTTACAGAAGGCTTTTGCACTGCCAGTTTGTTGCCACTAGATGTCACTAAATACCTTTGAGTTAAGAAGGGGCCACTGTTGAGGGTAGCATTTGTAATTTCCCATGACCATGTAAATGTTGGATATTTAGTTAAAACTGACTTTTATATTTAGTTGGTGTGCTATAATGTAAACTAATATTATCTGTCTAAAGCTAATCAGTAGTTTTTAAAAAAACAACAGACCATACACAGTCCCAAAGTGACCACACTATTTCCTCAGAATGCTTTAGTTTTTGTAGAGAATTTGATAATTGCTTCAATGGAGGTTAAATTGTACAGTTTAACCATAGCAGAGAGAATGAGGCATTATATTCTGAGCTTGCATTGTTTTATCAAAGCAGAAACGAAGAAAGGGAAGATTTTATTTTGGCTTTTAGTTTTCACTTCTGGGGGAGTTACTATTGTTTAATATAGATTTGAATTAAATCGTTTGCATGTGATTTTTTTAATGTTTTATGTAGGTTTGGGCTTAAGATTATTAATGCAGTGGATACAGTCCCTGAGTATTTACACATTTATATGTACCAAACGAAAGAGATCATGCACATTTGCATCAAAGCATTTATGCACAGCTCTGATAATGAACATTTGTGAAGTGGTGTGTGACTGGAGTGATCAAATACACAGTCTGTATCATCATATCATCAGCATAAAGTTATTGCTCCTAAGAGTCGGACCAAAGCCAACATCCAGCTAATCTGCTTTTTTTTTTTTGCCCCTACTGCAACCTCATCTCCACAAAACAAACACCTCCTCTCTTCACCCTGTTTGTGTTAGACGTTGAGTGGCTTTGGCACGGCGCTTTGCTCCACTGAGAGTTGAAAGGAACATCGCTGCAAAAAAAACAACAAGAACATTATTTCCCCTGATTGAACAGAGATGTTTGCTTCAGTGTTTTCATTTCAATTTGTTGAGTAGGAAACTAGAAAATGACCACATTGCTATACTCTGTTGGACTATAGGCAGATGAAATTTCAAAACAATTGCAACAATCGATAAAGAGTGAAGGCAGATAATGGTTTGTCCATTAATACCATTACAAAGGGCAATAAAAAGAGAAGGGTAAAATGGAAAAAGCCTGCACTGTGGGCATCTAGTGGTTATATATGTGCTTAAAACCACAGACATGTCATTTTCTTATAACAATCAGGAGTCAGATATACAATAAAGAGGAACAAATATGTATGATTAAGTTTATACTCAAAATGGGATTTAATTGATTGAAAGAGCGTGGTGATGCAACAATTAGACATAGGATTAACATAGGATTAAAAAGCTTCACAAATATATGAAGCTTTATATATATATATATATATATATATATATATATATATATATATATATTGCTAAAATACATGATACATGGCGTTAGCTTGGTTTATCAATGTGGGAATTTCACTTAAGTGAAATCCATGTATCATGTATTTTAGCAAGCTAACAGACACAGCAAATCTGACCCTGGGTCTTCTAAACATGCATCAGCTATCCAAACAGTGACACAAGATTTCAGTGCTATACTCGTCTTTGACCTTACCACGTTTCCTAAAACGTGTCCATTGATATATTTCTGTTGCTCACCTATGGGTTGCTTAGTCACTAATCTGTTTACAGTGGTTTTGTGTCTGGCCCCTTTGAGTATATGCAGCACTGTCGTCATATGTTGTCATTGAAAGAACAATTTGGTACAAATATAAGAATTTTGCACAGCTTTATAAACCAGCAGGTGAACAGAAACCCATGTACTTGAAACGGTGGATGGAGATTCAGTAGCTAAAGGACAAAAACACTGTCTCCCTCCCCTGCAGTGTAGTGCAATGTGGGCGTGATTGACAATAAAAGCGACGACGCCTCCTCTTACCATCCGCTCCCCTTATTGGTTGAAAAGTGGAAGTCACAATTGGGGCTCTCCCCATTATTGAAACTGCCATATTATTTTAGAAGTTGCCCAAAACTATAATAAAAAAATATTTTCCACAGACTCAAATATGATCCACATAAAACTGTAATGCTCATGAAACCTTTAAAACGCAAGTGACCCTTCCCCCACTCCCCACCCACGCCTGCAGATGATCATACATCTGTCAAAGCTCCTCTAAGCTCATATGGCAATATTGGGAGTGGAATTTGAAAAGTCCGGTTTCCAAGTTGCATTGGCTCACTCTCAGCTTGTTTGTGTCGTCCATTGAAAGGAAATCGCTGGGCCATCCCCCCGACGCGCGCCTGTGCTGTGGAGCTCCCCCTTGCTGCGTGCATCGTGATCTAGTGGATGCAGAGTCTTGCAGAGAGAACGCAGGGTCACCTTCTGTCACTGCAAGGGGAAATACTGAATAAATTGCAGCATAGACTATTGGGTAGTGGTGCACCTCAGCAGCATCAGCAGCATCTCTGGTAAGTCAGTCTCCGTGTTGATGCCACATTGCTGCACTGCATGGGAAGAGAAGCTGAGCATCCTTTTGGCAAAGGGCGACGCAGGGAGAAAGGAATCTCGCATTATTTCCTATCATTTGGATAATGTCTAATCCCCTCTCAGCTGCGATACCGACCAAGTACTACAGAATTATTTGCAATACCGTAGCTATAGCAATTTTGAGATATGCATGGTCATTTTTAAATGGTGTACCGTTGTTTGTATACGCCAACTGGGCAGAGGACCATTGCATCATCTTGGTTTACTACTGAATGCTTTCTCGCCAGAGAAACTACATCCTTAAGTCGTTGAGTTTGTTTTTGCACAGTCCAGCTGATGTTCTCACTTGCTTTGACATTACAGGCTGGTGCAGGGTGTTGTTGTCACTATGCAGCTGTTTCCCTTGCCCTTCGAATTGACAGGATGAGCTCATTTTGACCTCAGTGTCCAACGTGTATTTATGTTTATCTGCTTAAATATTCTCTACGGAAAGATCAGTATGCCAATATGATATCAAACACTGATGCCATGTCAAGTTCACTATAGTAGATGGTGGCCAATGCAGGGAAAGGATTGCCATTTTATGTTCCTTTCCATGCGTCAAATGGGTAAACAAGACCTGGAGCGTGCGTTACGTCAATCAAATATGTCGTAATCCTCACTACTTTATGTATATGGTGGGTTTTATCTGTTCAAATGCACCGGATAGCAGCGAAGAATCGCCCTGCTCTATATTGGAGGATTTCTCGGTGAAATGGACGCGAATGTTAATGAGAGCACTCCGCTCTAACGTTATGTAATTGGTTGTCACGGCACAGAGAGGAGCCATCTCTAGCGGCATTGTTTTTTTCCCCCCCCTTCTCTCTGACAAACTAGCAGCACCACAGAGGAGGAGCATCCTGTTTTCTACATGGGATTAGGTGCATGTGGTCTTTTAATCATTCATCAAATCTGCCCCTGAGCTGAAATGCATCCAGGCTTAACAGCTGACTAAAAGTATCTCATAGCCACATTTATGCGTTTAGCAGCAGGAGATGTTATCTTGTTGCTGGTGTTGCTGGTTAATGGGAGCTGGGGCGTCACGTATATCTTCTACCAAAACATCTAGCCGCGCCTGAAAATATACAGCCATTATCGATAGAGAATACATGGCTGATTAAAGGTTTGGTTGCTTGGTGTGTGTGTGTGTGTGTGTGTGTGTGTGTGTGTGTGTGTGTGTGTGTGTGTGTTTTGTATTTGTACCTTTTATTGGTGACGTTGCAGATGACAGACAGGTCGCTCGTGCCCGCCTCAGCTTGTTTAGGAGCTGTCCGCGGTGCTGAATTCACTGTTTGCTGGAGTGCGTGTCTGTCAGCAGCCAAGGTGCCCCCAAGAGAGCCTGACATGAGGCTGCAGAGAGGAGATGATGATGCTGTTAACGGGGTAATCCAATTGTATTGCGGAAAGGGGAGTATACTGCTATTTATTAGCAGAGTCCTCACTCTTAATAGCGGAGGCAAGTTAAAAGTGCATCACCAGGCGCTCCTTGATACTTTATCAAAGGCAGAATATTTTAGATCTATCTTTGTATCTCTGCAGCTGTGGCTCTCAACCGTAATTGCTTGTGACCCCTTCAAATGAAGCAATGTGTGGTTGTCACCACAAAACACAAAAAATATGGCCTTTTAAGTGTTTCATTGGAAGGGTTTTACCACCTGAAGTGATACAAATATTTACTATTTTCACATGGGGGATAAAAGCAAAAGAAATGCAGGAAAGCCATAAAATATAAACATCATTTTGTGTGACACAAATCTTTTATTTTCTTTCTTATCCTTTAAATCATTGTGTGGCCCTTCAGATTTATTCTCAGATTTATCCACAGGTTGGGAGCCACTGATCTGTAGTGGCCTGTTAAGGCCTACATTTGGGCCTTGTAAGTAAAGCCAAGTGTCCAACCAACTTATTTGGGATAGACCAAAATGTGTCCGCACCACCAAATATCCAAACCTGTTAATTACTAAAAGCTGTCATTATTCTTTGATCATATATTTTCTAATTTAAAAAAAAATACATTTTTTTGTGGTAAAAATAGAAAAATATGTCTCCAGCTCTCAAAGTATTGAAAAAAGTATATGAATGCTGAAACTCAGGTATTCTATTGGCACTGGTATTGAAACATTTAAATACATCCAGCCCTACTGGTAAGCCTCACAGGGCCTGTCACATCTGTACTTCTTTATTTATGTGCATTGTTTTGTGTTTGAGTCTGTGTGTATGTCCCTGTCTGCGTCCTTGTGTGACACCAAGCTGTTAATTAAGTCACAAACTATCCTTCCTTTCACTTTAAAGCTGTGTGTTTATTTTCTAAAGCCACAAGGATGTTCTCTTTAACTTTCTGTGGTGCTTACAGTGTGGCTGCAACACCGTTCATTTTGTGTTTCCATGCTTAACTTGTTTTGTTGTTGATTGTGGCGAGGCCGCAGCTTCCTGCTCAGGAGGCTTGTTGTCTGAATTTAATTACGATTTGCACTCACGCAACCACTGGCTTGATCTGTGGTTATCTTTAACCTTTAATAGAAAACATAGTTGTGACATTGATATTATCTACCACAAGGAACATAGTGATAGTGTGTAGCAAGCGTAACCCAGGAAATGAAAATGTAATAGTTTTGGGCAGTTTTGCTAAATGGTTTTAGGTAGTTTTTAATCCGACTCCTCTTTAATTTGGTTTCTTTTTGGCCATGTCCATAATAACTGACAAAGGATTAACAGGAGCGTGGGATTTGTGGGAAGCGCTGCAGATCAAGCTATTGTCAATTGGTTGTTTGTTCTTCTATTTAATGTGAGATGTCTAAAGTAGATGCAGTTCTTCTGACGAGTGAGGGTTGCTTTGTTCGTATCACACTACATGCCAGTTAAAACTCTAATTGATTTTACTAAACACATAACACTAATTTCCTTTTAGGTAAGATTTCCATTCTCTTGGTCTCTTATGTTTCACTACAATGCATCAAGACAATGTGAGGGCTAATAGAGAAACCGGTGCAGATACTGACACTGATATGTGCAAATCACTTTTTCTCACTCAGATTTCAGACCTGCATCCAAGTAATCCAAAATAGGCTTTGGTAAGAACTGATTCTTCTTGTGTCTCAGTGTGTCTCACATTGAGGAATGAGAGTGTTTCCTCATGTCAGTGACATTTGTGTCGCTGTGTTACATTTGGTGTTTGTGGATGGTCCGGAGACAGTTACACTTGTGACAGAGAGAGGACAATGCGTGAAATAGTGGGGTTTGTTTCTTTCTTCTCTTTAATGTGTTGGTTGACGAAAGGTTTAAAGGCTGCTGTTCCTCCGTTAAAAGAGGAGATAGTGGTGTCTGACAAGGTGTGACAAAAGAGGCAGTGTAATAACAGAGACTCTGAAGGGCTGCTGGAGTGCCTCATTTCTCTGAGTGCAGAGGAGAACACACACACACACACACACACACACACACACACACACACACAAGCCAAGGCTCTATCCTTGGTGGAAGATTTATGACATAGGAGATAATCAACAACATCCATGGCGTCTTTCACACCACAAAAACAATCTAATTTTGTTTTTCCATTGGTGAATCTGTTTCTATGTGTTTGATTTTACGCTAAACACTACAGATATGAACAGAAGTAAGATGCTATTAACATATTAATTTCATAAAATACTATCATCAACCGTTTGGGATGCTTATTTTAACATTAATAATCGTGAGCAGCGTGATTTTTTGTTTTGTAGGATAAAAGCAGAGATTGATTTGGTAAATATGGATGATGCTCAAAGATTGAGATGGCTGTTCACATATGAAACATAAATTGGCTAATTATTTAGACAAAGCCTGGGAGAAGAGGAAAAAAGCTCTTTATCGAGTGTAGATGAGAACTAGTTGTTTGTGTGTGGTATGTGTGTATGTGTATATACATGTATGTATGTGTATGTCTATATATTTGTATTCATGTATTTGTTCAAAGGATTTGTATATGCAACGGGAAGATGTTTGTTGAATAAGTGAATTTGTGGTGTCTTGTAATCCCATGTGGGATGGGCCAAGATGTTTGGCATGACAGAAATAAAATATAACTAACTAACTAACTAATAAGGAATGTCTTTTTTTTTACTGTAAGTTTATGTATAGTAGGTGAATTTCACTAGATAGTTTTTTTCAGTTTTCTACTCAAACAAGTGTGTTTTCATGCACTGTCACCCCAACATGTCAGCGTTTGCCTTCTCTGAACCATCATCATAGCTGTGCCTCAACCTGAGACAGAGCACTTAGTCAGTGTGTGTCATGATCTTTTTGGGCAATTTAAAATGGAGTCCCAGTGTGAATCATGTGCTAGAGTTTGAGATCAATAGTGATGTGAATGGTTAAACATCAGCGTCACTGGGGATTTTTATGCATTGTTTGGTGATAATTGAACGTACCTGTGAATGCAGCGGTTTCAGGTCATTGCTTTGAACACTAGAGGGTGTGTTCCTCATGGACATTCAGACAGATGATATAATGTTGCCTTCTGGACTGGATAGTGAAGCAGGTCATCAAGCTATTTGTATGTGTTTTACTACTATTGAAATTCTTGATTAGAAACTAGCTGCAACTAATTTAACCGCTTAATCGTTTGGTCTATAAAGAGTCAAATATGTTATTTTGTCTGAACAAAAACCAAAGATATTTAATTTGTTATTATACATGATAGAAGAAAACGAGCAAATGTTCACATTTCAGAGCCTACAACCAGATTATTTGTGACATTTTTGCTTAAAGAAAGGATCAATTAATAATAAATAAATCAATACAATTTAATTTTCTATGGATGGTCTGCAATAGTTTCACCTCTTATCAGAAACTGCAGCTAGCTGTTGAGTGATTGATGATCTCTGTATCTGTCAGACTGAGCAGTTAGATGAAAAACACCAGTGGCATTAAGTGAACATGACTCAGCATTTTGACATGAATTTGTGCCAGAATCTGTTGGACGTGGCCATTGTCAGGTATGCCATGGTGCCCACATCTCAGGTTGCTTCATTCGATGGGTGGGCTGCTTCATCACAGGGTTTTTGCCTGAAATTCAGTCCATCCATCTGTTATCTTAACTCCTCAACCTGTTCATAAGGTGCAGCAGGCAGGAGCATATCCCAGCACACACTGGGAGAGACAGGGAGAAAGATTCAGTCACACTGCATACATGACCACAAAACACAGACGTATTCAAATACAAACGCAGAAACGAGAATAACTCGTGTCAGTCTCATTATCAAAGACAGTTTAAGCTGAAATGAAGTCCTCATAGTCCTTAACAACCATCTTCACTGAATGTCTAGGTATTGCATTTGCAGTTTTCCCATTTAAATGTACTATATATTTTGCATATTGATAGGTTTGTGAGTGATTTGGATTTGGAAGTGTATGATGTTACAAAACATTACAAAGCTTCAAAATTCTACATGCAAGTTTTTAACTGCTGATTAGGCTACCCAAAGACTGACATATTAACAATTATTTGATGGATTTCTATCTAAATTAGTTCAGACATTCATCTTCCCCTCAGGATGAATTGTAATAACTTTAGTGACCCCCGATTTTTCCTCTAGCGTCATTTTCGTTCCAAATTATAATTTGTCCAATATTTAAAATTATGACCAAATGCCTGCAATCACAATCCCATCAGCCTCAGCTGTACTTTGTTTTTAGTGCTCATTTGCAAATTTTAGCATGATAACACGCTAAACTAAGATGGTGACCATGTTAAACAGCGTTATTATGGAACCCACTTAACTTCTAGGAAATGCCCGCCCTACAAAGCAGCTTGATTGGTTGGGGTTAGGCATTGACCTCTAGTGGTTAAGGTTAGTATAGCCGATTAGTCAGGGGATAGGACCTGAACATATCGGGTTACATTACTTTGCTTAAGCAAGGACGCCTGGCCAGTAGTAGTGTGTGAATGGCAGGCCTTTCCTAGAAGATGCGTGGGTTCCATAATAACGCTGTTAAACATTATACATGCCAGCCATCAGCATGTTGTCATTTTGAGTGTGTTACCATGCTGTCAGCGTTTACCTCAAAGCCTTCCTCACAGAGCTGCTAGCATGAATGTTGACCCTTGGCCTTGTCGTTGACTATAGGCTACATGCTGATGAATGATGAATGTGTCATCAGTTAATGTGCCTTTTAGTTACAAGATTAACACAAATAGTAATTGGTTTTAGTCTGCAAAAAGTATTAAATTGTATTACCCACTTCTTCAGTGGGTAGTATACACCGAGCCCATGGTATAAGCATGATGTTGAAACTAAAGCTGCAGATAGCAATTTGTTTTCATTACTGATTAATTTGTCGATTATTCACTGGCCAAACAAGTCAGCGTAGCATAACAACTATTTTGAAGCTGTTATTTTTAAGGTAAAATAGTTACATAATGTTGCTTTAAATTGTGAAAAACATTTTCCCAGAGCCCAAAGTGACCCCTTCAAATGCTTGGTATTTTCTTTAAACCCAAAGATATTCTATTCATAATGATGTAAACCAGGGTAAATCAGCAAACCCTCACATTTAAGAAGTTGGAACCAGTGAATGTTTGGCATTTTTGCTTGATAAATGACAATGATCCAAATGTGTCTCCATTAATTTTCTGTCAGTCGATTAATAGTTTTAGCAGTAGATGAAGTTTCAAGTGTATCAAACCATGTATTATATGAGTCTTTATATGAGATTTTCCTTTACATTTATTTTATGTAACATTTCAAACCAGCACCAACATTGTAATAATTCATGTAGAAAAAAGGCCACTACAGTATTATCAACTAGGGGACCAGCATATATATTTTTTTATTAAACCTTTATTTAACCAGGAAAATCCCATTGAGATTAAAAACCTCTTTTTCAAGGGAGTCCTGGCCAAGAAGCAGCAAAAGAGTTACAAATATACAATACAATTACATATACATTATGAAAAACGGTTACAAAGGATTGACTCAAGTGCTCTCAACCTGGACTTAAAAGCGTTCAACAAAGGTAATTCAGTCAATTTCCAGTCTTTTTTGCAACATGTTCCATGTGTGGGGGGCTGAGTGAACAAAAGCCCTTTTTCCCAGTGCTGTACGGGCAAGTGGAACAGCGAGCAACAAAAGATCATTCGAACGCAAACAGTGAGAGCCAACATATAAACATGTCATGAAACAATTACGGCATCAGGGAGTTGCAGGGTGGATTTAACATAGCAGCTTGAGTTCCATGGTGTAGTAGCTTAAATGTAGACAGTAAATCCAGGTAAAATATTAGCTCTAGCTAAAAAGAAAGTATGTGATGTTAAGAAATAGATATGAAGTACTTTACTGTAGATTTCAGTCACATTTTTATCTGTACAATCAAATCTGTTAAATTTAATACAATCAAATACAACAGTTGTGCCATAATCAGGGTACAACCTTTTTCTGAAGTGTATTATCTAATTTACTATCTATTTAATATACATCTAATAATATCTAAAGTTTGGAAATGTGTGGGTGAGCAGTATGTGTTGAATTATGGGCTCTGTGTGGGCTGCATACTGTTAAAATGTGGCATGTGTTAGTGACAGCAGAAAGGTTACATTTTTTAAAATGAATGCTGAATATATACATCATACATTCCATTATTTGCTCATCTTGTACCCGTGTAATATGTTGCCTGCTGACACACATTGTTCACAAAGCATTGCAGAATTCACACCAAAATAAGTGTTTCACTTCATTAAGACCACTCAGTACATACTTACCTTTTACTGTGTTTGAACAGCACATATAAAGTTCATCACTTCCTCCTTTTTTATTTTAATTCTGCCAACTGTTGGGGGTTTACCTCCTCTGTGTCCCCCCTTTTGGGACAATGTGTCTGACTCCAAATAAAAGACCTATATATATCCCCGCGCATTCGTTAAATTGGAATTTCATTGATCGTAAGCAAGAGCCAAATAAGACGATAAAGTTGATAAATTAAAATACATTTGTTTAATCAGTCAAGCATCGGAGTTTCAATACACAGATCTGTGGGATCACAAAGCACGCAGAGACTAAGTTTCCCTAGCAACAGACAAAAAGTCAGAGCCGGTCCACGTATCTCTAGACTGTCAGACCTTGTGAGCCTCGCTCTATACTTCCCCTCATCTCTTATACTTTATTTCTTGGGGCCCCCTCTTTTCTCCAGCACAGGGAGTGTTGTCTTCACACAACACATGCCAGGGTCGAGGCCACTGTGCTGTCTCGTCTTCATTTGCTCTCACGTGAAGCTGTACATTCTGCTCCTGTTTCACTTGTTATTATTACTCAATGTACTTTGCTCGGGTCTCATGACCTTTAACTACTCCATAGTTATTGCTTAAGCTAAACCTTCTGTGCGTCAGTTTCCTTTGTTTGGGGAATGCAGATGTTTCTCACCCCGGTTAACTTTTACCCACCATCTCTATGACAGCACACAACTCAATGCAATCAGTGCAATAAGCATACATCAAAACACACTTTGTCTCTTATGGAAACCTTTTACATTCTTATTATATTTTTCCGCAAATAGTAAGAACATTATTCGACAAAACTTTAACTATCTACAATAGCTGGTGTACATACTTGTGTGTACAGCTATAAAGAAACAGAGGAGGCTGATATTAATTAATCTTTTACATAAGTGTCAAAGTTTTCTAATCTCCCCTTTATTGTGACAGTTCAAAATGAAATTCAACTAATCTCTTAATAATATCCGCCTCTGTTAATATAATTGGTGTTTTGACACGTGTTGGGCTAATTTCCATTCATATTTCCATTAAGAAGAATTTAACAGCACCTAAACTTGCTGTTACTTGATGCTCAAAAGACTGACCCCAACATCTCATGTTTTATTTCCACAGGTGATCTCCTGCAGGGGACCAACAACTCTCTCTCAGGTTTATGGAAACCTGACCTCCCATTGGTGGAGAAGGTGAGTTGTACTATACCTGTTTGTGCTGTCTGTTCTCCAAAATCTTCCTGTTTGCTTGATCCTCATTTAGTCTCCTGTGTTCTCCAGAAGTACCATCAAGTGCTTTTTAAGGACCTTTTTGTTTCATGAGGGTGTTCCAGTCTATCAGGGAGCAAACTGGAGAGGTTTCTTATTTGAGACTCTTTTATTGAATTGTGGTTTACTCTGGGCATGGCATGAGTGCGTACTGCATGATTAACATTAAATATAGGATTACAACGCTACTGTGGGGTTGGAATTAAGTCGATCATATCCACTGATCTGTTGTCTCTTTGCGTGGCAATACCACTGAGACTCTTAATAATTTGTGTTTGTCTTTAGAGGAGATTATCTCAGAATTTACCTTTTTATTGCCTCACTAAGAGCAGCTCTCGCTGGAGAGAATAATGACTCAAAGGGTGATTATTTATTTCTTTGTTTGATATCTTTGTTTTGTGTGCATTATTATGGCAGAACCTTCCTGCAGCAGGATGCTTAAGCAGTTGTTTGAATATGTAAGAAGGCTGATCAGAACATGATGGCCCAGTTCAGTAAGGCTTCTCCAGAGATCCTGTGCAGTTTGGACTGGGTGAGAAAGCTGGGTCTGAAGAATAAAGCCTAAGTGTTTTATACTGTAGGTAAACAAAGTTTGCTCAAAGGTTTGCTGAAACTTTAAGGGATACTTCACTGATTAGCATAAAGCTTTGTATCAGTAGAAACCCGGTAGTATTTTCGAATGACCGTGCTTCCCTCCATCATGTCCCCCTGAGACTGGCTATCTCTGTATTGTGGGTCTGGAAAAAATCCTCCAATGACGCAAAAATCTTCATTTAGCGTCATCAGAGGCATTTTTGCCCAGAGTCTGTGGACTACAGCCAGCTAGTTCTGCATGTTTTCAACCCGCCGAAGCAAGCCGAGTGTCAGCCATCTTGAAGCTTCGCTAAACAGGCTGTCTTTTCAGCAGCAAACTTTTACAATGTGCATTCAAACTACCGCACATGTGTACCACCGGGATACATTGGTACAGATCGGAGAATATGCAGGACACTTCATTACAGACGGAATACACAACACACTACGCAAGCTTTGCCTGCTATGGAGACCAGCACCTCAGCCTGCGGTGTCGCTCGATGACGCTAGCCGGTAAGAGGACATCCTCAGCGGCGAAACGCGGAACGAGGGCAGGAGAATGAGCTAGCTAGGTGGAAAGCTAACGCTAGGCAGCCACCTGTGCCATCAATCCTACTTGCAAGTGTCCGCTCATTAGACAACAAACTGGACTACATCCAACTTCAACGAAACTCCCAACGCGAGTTCAGAGACTGCTGTATTTTTTATTGTTGGGGAAACATGGCTGAACCGGACTATCCAGCTACCAGGCCTCCTGCTCTGTCCAATTAACTCCTAACTGCTGGTGGAGTTTGTGACCATTCTACATTCCACGCAAATTTACGGCTGTGTTTATACTCGGCGTTTACAGCCCACCAAGCGCTAATGCTAGTATGCGTTAGCTGAACTTTACCGAGCCTATAATG
This sequence comes from Perca flavescens, assembly GCF_004354835.1. Classification (NCBI taxonomy): domain Eukaryota; kingdom Metazoa; phylum Chordata; class Actinopteri; order Perciformes; family Percidae; genus Perca; species Perca flavescens. The sequence goes on from NC_041337.1 coordinate 12,200,499, forward strand.
TGTGTGCACTAAATGTAGCCTGTTTCGTATGTTGTTTTTATATAATGTCGTTTTTATATATTTTAAATGTGTAACACCACTTGAGCCACGGTGAAACGTTGTTTCGTGTATATGGTTGAAAAGACAATAAAACACACTTGAGTTGAGTTGAATGCCTCACTGTCTCGTCTGTCTATGTCTGTAAATGGTAGGCGTGGCTTGGGAGTGGACTCATAAAGCAGCGAAGCAAGTGCATTCTGGGATTTGGTGTCTTTCATCCACATGAGCCAAAAACCTATTTTCTGGCTTTTCTCGGCCTAGAAGGTACCAATTTCTAAGAAAATTCACATTTCTACTACATAAGTGACCCAATTTAAAGATATATTCATCTCTCAAACGATGAAATATCCCTTTAAGACCCCACAAAAGAAAATATCATCAATAGCAGCAACTGTTAGTTTTGTCCATTGTACATTGTTTTGTGCTCTAATCACATTTTGTCCACAAATACACTGTTGAAATCATGTTGCATTTTTCATTTGCAGAAATGTTTCTGTTCTTTAGGTTTTAGGTTTTCTTCTTCAGATAACCACAATATGGCTCATCAGCTCAGGAATTCTTAGTTTTTAATTATTTGTTTTGTCATATTAAGCACAATATCTACCAATTTGATTTAGTTATTTTCATAATATTAACATGCCATTATTTAATAAAAACAAAATATATTACCTAGTTTATTAAAGTCTCTATCCAGTCATGATTATTTTTAGGGAAAGTTATAAATCAAGAAGCAAGTCTTTGAGGTGATAATACAGCACATCTGTAATAAACTGCTATATTTTACAAAATAACAGCTCTTTTGAGGAAAAGGAATTAGAATGTATGTGTTTCAATCTTGAGCTGTGGTTGCAATACAGCTAGTAATAATGCTTAAAGAGCAAGCAATCAAATAAAACCAACCAACCATTTTATTTGATTGATTTGTTATCTGTCAGCCACACTGTGCTAGCCTGACGTGGTCCTACTCAGATTCTAGTCAGAATGTGAACTTTCCGACCTCGAATGTTGTGGGCGGGGCTAAGTTCGGCTGGCATCCAGGCTAACACTGTGCAGTATGGCCTATACAAAATGTGGAAAGTGGGATGGTGATATTCTAAATTCTTAAAGTCAGATTTAGAGTTGATCACTGCTTCCTTCTCGTGCCAGCGAGGGAGGTCGCCCAGGCTTAGTTGCTTGTTTATGCCTTCAGGCTGGTTAGCCAATTCCTACATGGAAACATTTACACCAGAATTATTTATTTTTCTTCCTTCTTTATTTGACAACCAGCAGCAGTAGTTTGGCTCCAGATTAGGCATATCTATCTATCTATCTATCACTCTCCAAGCCAAATTGGCAATATCTGTTGTCAAGACTGCTTCAAATAAATATGACTGGTATGTGCTAATTCAAAGTATGATTTTTTTCTTTTCTTTTCTTTTAAGTGCTGAGCTAGGTCTTCAAGCAGTCAGATTGCTTATTTTCTTTGAGTTGACTCTTACCGCAAACAAGTCCTGGTCCAGTTGCGAGTCTAGTCTTGATTTTTGCAACTCAGATCTGATTTGAGGTTTTCAGTCTCTGGGCACACAGTGGAATGGGTCAGTTACTCCACCTAAATGGCCTCTGGATATTATAGGTGGGTATAGATAGGGATTTAAGGTGATTATAGTCTGGGCATTCAGTTGATGTATCCCTAGGGAAACAGGTGTTGTTTTTTTATTCTCCTGTCGGTTTCCTGTTATCATTGTCATATTTAACTGTATATAGAAGGTCTTCATTGCATTGACACTGTCACACACAATTTTACTTTTTTTTATGTATTGGCTTGTAGCGGCACTTGTAGAGGGAGATGCTTGTTGCTATGTTGGTGGTCAGTATTTATAGGAGCATGAGCTTTTGCACCATTCTACTGCATAGACAGCCCAGTTTTATGAAAATACTCTTTCCAGCGGTAAAATACATCATTATGTTCCGCTCTTGATAGGGCCTGTAATTTTATTTTTTTTAACTTATTTTTAAAATGAGAATTTTGGTTTATTTTGTTTGAAATATTTTGAGATACAATGTACATCCCTTTTTAGTTGAAACAAATCTGTAGCCCTCTGTATCCCATTATCCCCGCTTCTTATAAAAACAGTCACACACACACACACACACACACACACACACACACACACACACACACACACACACAGTACAGGCGTTGCATATGAAGGCAGCCCATCAGTATTCAGTGCAGCATCAAGCAGCTAAACGGAAAGCTGGTGTGTTTTGAAGAGCAGCATTTCCAGATTGACGGTTGCCTTGCTCATTCACTCCCTCCCTTCCTCTGCTCCCTCTTTCTGCCTGGACATCAGGAAAAACTGGACTGGAACCAGAGAGCCTCCATCCTCTCTGCTCCATCTCACAGCCACTGCTGCATGTCTGCAGTTCATGCCTTCATCACCACCCATCACAATATGTCTGTCTCCCCCTCCTCTCCTCTGGTCTGCTCTCCCGTCCGTCTCTCTCTCTGCCCTCCCCTGGCTGATTTTTCCCCCTGTCTTCACCACACTGTCACCAGGAGGCTTGTGGCAGGAGGCTTGATACTTACATAACCACTGCACCAGTGCTTGGGACTTGACTCAGTCGTGTGTGTGTGTGTGTGTGTGTGTGTGTGTGTGTGTGTGTGTGTGTGTGTGTGTGTGTGTGTGTGTGTGTGTGTGTGTGTGTGTGTGTGTGTGTGTGTGTGTGTAGGTGCTGCCTAGGTGCTAGCTCAACAGCCAAATTTCTAGATGGATCCAGTTGCCATCCATTCAGTAGTCTCTTCATGTCTCTCTGTTTGACTGTCTCTTTCTCAGTGTTTATCTGTTCTTGGAGAAGGATTTTTGGTATATAACCTCATATAGTATCTGGTATGGATGGTTCAACTAGGTAGCTACATGTACAATTTCACGTTAGACCAAGAAACACAGGGGTCCCCAGGATAATTTAACAGTCTGACAGTTAATTTTGTTCCAGTGTTTTGTAAATTAGTTTGTTATGATGAATCAATCTAAAAAGCCTGTGAGGCTGTACTTAAACACAGCAGTGTTTCCAGTGGAACACTAACATTAACATGCTAACATGCTCACAATGACAATGCTAACATGTTGATGTTTAGCAGGTATAATACAGTAAAACGTTGATGAAAATGTTCACCATTTTTGCTGATTAGCCCTAAACACAAAGTACAGCTGAGGCTAATGGGAATTAGGTTTGCAGCTATTTGGTCATAAAGCAAGTATTGGACAAATCATAATTTTGACCTAATGATGACGCTAGTGGAAATGTATAGCAACAAAGAGGGAAAGATTATTATCTGTACAAAATGGCATGGCAGTCCATCCTGCAGTTTTTAAGACATTTCACTCAAATATGAACCTCATGATGATGTAAGAGAAAAAGTCTCTAAAGTCAGTAGGATTCATCCTCTGAGGACCATAAATGTCTCTACAATTTTCATGGCATCCATCCAATAGTTGCTGAGCTATTTCAGTCTGGACCAAAGTGTCGGACTGACCGACCAAGTGACATTGCCATCCCTAGATCCATACCGAAATCAGTACCAGTGAACCTCAGCAAAGAAGCTACCAGTCAGAGCCCATAGTGGCTGAAATAATACAAAACTGACCTAGAAACTGATATTGAGCTGCTTAATAAATGTAACTATTTCTACGAAGCTCAAACTATAATTAGCCCTTCATCAGCACTGCAGGAAAGCATTTAGATTCTGTGATTCACTGTTTTCTCACTGCAGTGCTGCTTGGGATTTATAATTGTGTCATGACATTTGTATGTACTCAGTCTTGTATCTTTGACTCTTGTCAGTGATCTAGATATTTGTCAATGCCTCTGCTTGTAGTTTGTACTGATGGTTCAACAGGGAAAGTTTCATGCCCATTCAAGAATTGGAAAAGCTCCAGTAGCTAATAATCTCAACTTTGTCTAAGCAGATATTAAATATAACTTTTACCTCTCGATCCCTTATGACACCTCCCTCTTCACTCCTCTGTAGGAACTTACTTTCAAGTAGGTTGTATAATAGATGATAAATACCTTTTTTCACTGTGAGGTAAACCCTTTTTAGACCTGATTGGACGATCACACACCACCCACTCACTTGTGTTTGCTGTTTTGGAAATGAAATTTCTCCTATGAACTGAAATACTCAAACAAAACAAACTTGAAAACAGCTGTGTAGTCATCAAGCTGGGCTTTAAGTTATGTCTACACTGTGTCTAGAGAGACAGGGAGTGACTATAGCTCATTGATTGATCCGGCTGAGGAACTCATTTTATTCTTAGTAGGCGTTTTGATAGCATTGATTTTGAGAGGTGTTGCAATATTGAAATTTACAGGAGCATGCTAGTAACTGCCAGCAAGAAGACCATTGAGGTTATGATAAGGGAAGGATTGGAACCGAGAAACAGAAACTGTTTGATGTGAGCTTCCAAGTTCTATCACTCTGTGTCTCAGGAGTATTACAGAGTTAATAGGTAAGACTGACTTTAGTTTAAGTCTTTAGCTATAACTGTGTGACTATAGGCATGGCATTGTCGGTCAGTCCACCGCTACGGTCCAGACTGAGATATCTCCACAACTATTTGATGGATTGCCATGAAATTTAGTAAATTCATGGTCCCCACCGAATAAAGAATACTGATTTGGTGACACCACCTTGACTTTATCTTGAGCACCACCAACAGGTTTACATTTAAATTTTTTACTGAAATGTCTCTGCGATTATTGGATGTGTTTCCATGATATTTGGTGCAGATCATTGTGCCCCCCTTGGGATAAATTGTGTTGACTTTCGTGATCCTCTAACTCTTCATCTGACACCATCATCATCTATCATTCAAAACTAATGCCTTTCCCATCAGCCTCAGCTGTACTTTGTGTTTATGCTAATTAGCAAATGTTAACAACTAAATGAACAGGCATGTTAACATTGTGTCATTGTGAGCATAACATTAACACGTAGCTCATTACAGCCTCACAGAGCCATTAGCGTGGCTGTGTAGACTCTTGTTCAGCGATCATACCTGAATGGACACTCCATTCAGCAAGGATAGGTTGGCTGTTTTATTTTCATTGTATTATATTTAAAATGGAATAAGGCCCATTCATGCCCACACAGTTCTCCATCTCTCTCAGTCAAAGATCTAAGTCAGTGTTATGATTCTCTATCTCTTATTAGTCTTACTATCTGATTGTTAATGTCCATTTGATCAATTATTATCATATTATTATTTTGTACTGGCAACTGTTACATTCTCAGACATCAAGGTGGAAGACAAAATATGCCTTTTTTCATCCTTGTGAGATTGTCTTTTCTGAGGGTCATTAATTGATTCATTGTGCTCATTCTCTTTAAGATGCATTCAATTATTATAATAAATCATTTTTGATAAACTGCTCAAGAAACAACTGTACTAGTTCCAGTTTTATTCTTTCATTTAGTTTTCCAAAAACATTGTGCATACCTAGTCTTTGTTTTCATTTAGTTAGCAACATGTACTCTAAGCCCATTTCATAGTGCAAAGCCATTACCTCACCGCTCCGGTGGCATTGGATAGTCCTTGTATCAAACCAGATATTGGAGATTGAACCAGAGTACAAACCGTTTTATGGGCTGTCAGATGACCGGCAGCATGCTCAATCCCTACCAGCTCTATACGACCCGTAGCTGACCATGACCTCTGACCTCCCTGTGCGGCGGGGAAGAGAGAGAGACATTTCCCTACAGAAATCAGTGAAATATAATAGCAATGTCTCTTTTTTGTTGTTATTTACATCCCAGTGCTGATGAATTAGTGTGTGGTCTGTTGTTCTGGGAGCTGAGCAATAGCACACCTGGCTAGCTCACACAGTTACACAAAATAGATATACAGTAGATTGAAAATGGGCAACAGGAAAGGAAGGAAGGACGGAACGAACAATGATGCAGTAACTTTATGCTTATGCAGCCACCTCTAGAAGCATTTATAACCAGATAGCTGAGTCAGCCTGTGTTTGTGGCCTGAAATCATGACCCACACTGCTAGCCTGCCCTGCACAAGCAAAGGCCTCTTTGAAACAGGTTGCTTTGTTAAAATACCTGGCAGCTCATTAAATAGGGGTATTACAAATGGGACTGGAATGTGTGTTTGATCAGTCGCTGTTCTGTTCTAATGAAGACATCATCATCTGCGGAATATCTGATGAGTTTGATGTTGGAGACGGATTATAAGTGAAGTCTTACTACAGAGTCCCACCCTCATCCATTCATGCATGCAGTGGTGGAATATGTATACTTGTACTTTACTTGTTTACGTTGAGCATTTTCTTAGCATGGAAAACTACATGTGTAACACATTTATCTTCCTTGCTCATATCAGTTTTCTACTTTGTTTTGCACATCCCAATCATTCTTAACAATAAAAAAAATCTGTCTACCTGTACGGCTGTTTCAGGGCCTTTCCTTTTGTTGGCTATAGTTGTTGGCTAGTTGGCTAGTAGTGTTTGTATATTTGTAAGGCCCTGTACAGATTGTGCAAACAAATATCCCCAGTGGACAATAAAGACGATTAGCTGATGGAGGAGTGAGAGAAGATGAGGGTAGTTTTTTGTGTTCCTAAATTCTGTTGCAGGCTCCCTATTAGGATCAACACATCAGTTCAGATTTGACTCTCCCACCCCACGCTCAGCTGATAAATACAACACAAGGCCACCCTCACTCCTTTTCCTTCACATTCCCTCTATCTCTGTCTCTACTGCTCTGCCTCTTTATATCTGGCTCAGATTACTGCATCTTTTTTGAATGAGTCTCTCCTCTTCAGTACTCTACCCCTCTCTATTTCACACCCACACTTCCCAAGTTCCCGTGTGTGTGTGTGTGTGTGTGTGTGTGTGTGTGTGTGTGTGTGTGTGTGTGTGTGTGTGTGTGTGTGTGTGTTGGTTCATGCGCATACTCATAGACATCCCACGGGTCAGCTGTGGGATGGACAGCTGACATTGCATCACCCGAACCAGCCTTCTTGCTGCTGTCTAAAGCATCAGTCACATGGGCGGCTTAATGACGGCCTCAGCTGTTACGGCATGCGTGAAGTCTGCACAAGGCAGCTCTGTCTCCTGGCAACATCCAACAGCCGTCTTATTCCGCGCTGCGCCGAGAGATGAATCACATCACTGTCCTGATGTGTTCAGCTGCCATTGTGGCCCCCATGGCTCTCTCTTCCACTCAGGAGCGGTCCGGCTGTCTGAGCAGCTCCACGCTTTGTCCCTGAGCTCGCTGCACCTCCTCCCAGCCTGCGTCCCTCCTCTTCTCCTTCACCTCTCTCCTGTCACGTCCCTCCCTGCCTCCATCTCAATCTTCATCTGGCCTCCCCTACCCTTCTCCTCCCTGTCGCTGTTGTCTCGCTCGGTTTCTCTCTGTCACTCTCTCCTTACTCATATCTCAATGAAAGACCTCCCTCTGTCTTTCTCCTTGTGTGTCCCTCTTTTACTCAGTCAATAGAAGAGGACATGCTGTGCTTATCAAACAGAATCCACAGACAACCAGAATACAACGTAAATCAACTGTATCAGAACATCAGCTTTTAGTAGAGTTCTCAAAATGTATGCCACATTAATTTCAAGTGCAGCCATAGGTTGATTTCTTTGACTGCCTTACATTACTACATTGAAAGAAATCAGTAAATTAGGTTTAGGTTCAGCAACATCTTTGAATTGCTGTTGTCTAATCCGTCAGGACATGGTGAGTTCTTGGTAGTGTGCTGGAGTAAAGTTAGTTCATCTCTCTGAAATCTTCTTATGGTAACAAGCTTACGTACATGTTTGTTGTGGTTCCCATTCAGTGCTTGAAAGGCTTATCAAAACTGGACTTTCTGACTCTGTCAGAACCATTTGTCTCACCCGGATCAGGGGTTCTCTTTAACTCTTAAAAGCATTCATGTTCGTCAGGTACCTGCAGTATTTAGTTGAATGGTGTTGTTGTAAACTCAGTCGCAGTGCTGTTTGTGCCAGCAGTGCATTTGCGATGAAATCGATACCCTTTCTGTTACCTCCACACAAACTCTAATGCATGTGTCCTCGTGCAGAAACAAGCAGTGCAACATTTGCTATCCTGTCAGTATATAATGTCACAATTACAGTTTTGTATCAACATTCCTCTCTCCACTGGTCCTATCCACGTCTTTGCTCTTCTTCCTAGCAAGCACCCTCCCCCTCTAAAGCTATTCAAGTGGCACACTGCAGGATTATCCTTCAGCCTCTGAGACATGCTGGTTTGGTCAGACTTATCGTCCTCCTCCACTTTGGCCACAGAGGTCAAAGCTGCAAAAATAAAAAAAAATTGCCACACATTAACCATCCAAAGTGCAAGCTACAAAGGACACATTTGGACTACAAATTCATACATCTGCAGAGGAGTCTTTTCAAGAAGTTGTGTTTGATTTCCAATTTTTTAGGTTGTTTTTCTTTCTCAATGATGGATTCAACTATGGTAAGTGACTGTGCAGAAGAATGTTTGGTTACTTACAAATGTGCAAAAGTTTGAATTGTAGTATTTTGTCAGCTTCAGGCAACAATACCGCTTTTTACTAAAGGGAGCGCTTTGACTGTAGCGAGTGTTATGGTCAGTAAGTGGGTTCCAATCCAAATGGATAAATGTGTCATATTCAGACCAGCTGTTTTTATATGTTACCTATATATGCAATATTGTTTGGTGTTTCTTTGCTTAAATATAAATTTCATTATTCTGTCCCATTTATGCTTTGCAGAAACTAGTATTAATAGTAATATTAGAAAAGATTCTCCGTCTTCACTATTACTTCCACACCAGTTAGTACAGGGGGGAATGGGAGGTGTGTTTACAGTCACTGAGGTGGATTGACCTCAATAAGTATAGGCCCCTTCTCCACAATACTTACCACTTCTACACCCCACCGTTATCCATCTCATGGGACACACGGCAATCTCCCACAATGGACCAAAACTGAGACTTCTCTGTTATGTGTTCTCTCTTTCTCTCTCTATGTTGTTTATCCCAGTGAGCCAAGGCTGAGGACTTCACTCTCATCCACCGTTTTTTCATCTTTCGTATGATTATCCACACTTCAGAATGATTTGACTGATAGTTTGAGATTGTCGATTTATGAGAATGTGTGTGCACCTCATCAAGGGTTGTGTGTGTTGTAAGTGTGTGAGTTTTGATTAAACTAAGCTTCTGGATGTGTTGGTTTTAGTTATGAGCTGGGATTCTGGCATTGTTCCGGAGCTTAACTGGCTTTGATGTCACCAGGTGTAGTAGTCACCGAGGCAGAAGCTATTGGAGGACTGGCCTGATGGACAGGCGGCCGGACCAATGGTGTTTGTTTGTTGCTGAGATTAAGACATGCTACTTTAGGGCTGCTTAGCTGCATGGGGCTTACTTGTATTACATTTACTTTTTTATGTCATATTACATTCAGTTAGACTGGGTAAACCCAGCCCGATCTGCCGGCGATTTGATTTAACCCTCATGTTCAGTGTTCAGTCTTAAATCTTAAAAGATTGAGCTTGGTCTGGTGATAGCCAGACTAGCATTCAGAGTGTCTTCAACTAAATATAAATACATTTTCTTAACTACAGTATAAGGTATAGATTTGAGGCAGATGGTGTGTTCTGCTGTCTTTATGATTGCGTATGTATGTATTAAAAAGTGGAAGTACTGTTATCATCAAAACTGAGCAAATTTGCTTTGGGGATTTTTTCATGTTAAGCAAATGCAAATGGAGAATATACACAGGTCCCTTACAAAAATGTAGACCAAGTATGAGTCAGTTTGTTTTTAAAGGTGCAGTATGTAATACTGACAACTAGTATTTAAAATAGATTACAATAGGAACCACTAAAAATACCACTACCTTGCCGTCCTTTTCCACCCGACTGAACACACTTTATTGGCTTAGAATTATGGCAACAATCTCTAAACACACTGCAAACTCACGGTCCTCTCTTCCTGATTTACAGCCCCCCTCTCTTGGCTTCAAATAACTTAACCGTTGTCGGCTACGGCCGCTGAACAGGCCACACGTTGTAAACAGCCGTGGCCCGCTTGCCTCGTAATGTTAGCAGTTAGCAGGGTTAGCATGGCGGCGTTAGCGAGGACCAGTCAGGATCACTTTACTGGCTGTGTCTCAATTGTTTTTGCGAGTAACCAACTCAGGTACTCTAGCGATATAATTCAATACACAAATGTTGAAATTACATAAAATGCCCGTCCCTTGTAGCTGTGATAAATTAGCCTGAAGCTAATTCTTACCTTTTCAGGAGGAAATTAACCAACTCGGTGTCCTTTTGGGCTCTAAGCTGTCTCCATCTTTCAATATTTACCCAGACGGGTTTGTTACGTCTCTGGTCATGCAACTGTTAGAAACATGCCGGTTTTTTTTGTCGGGTAGAATCTATCTCCGTTGATCCTGTTCGTTTGTTTGCTGCTTTCATGGCTGTACTAACCTTACAGCTTGCGCGGTGGGTTTACGTTTTTACAGGTATATCTGACAACCCGGCCTGGCTGGACAAACTGGGCAGTTGATAACAACACACAGGCCAAAACAAAACCAGAAATTCCGTCACGGAACGGAAATTTCAAAAGGAGAAAATACTGGCATTAGCATTGTTGTCAGAAAAGATAGTATTTCAACTTAGCATGTTTCCTTAATATCTGATGATGCATTGGGGTCATTTTTTGATTTATTACAGTAATAAATCAAGTATATTACATATTGGACCTTTTAACTTATACACACGTTCACATATCATTGCAAGTGGGTTTTATTATAAGCATATTATTGTTGGTCCCTCTGGTTACACATGTACATATACAGTGAAAAACCTGTGCTCACCACATGCAGCTGCCAAAAGAATATCCTCCTCCCTGGGGAGTGCAACTGGGGAATTTGCCAGAATGTTGATTTTTCAAGCAATAGCTTTTGGAAGAGTTAGATGAGAAGACCAATATCACTCTCACGATCCTGGTTGGCAGATTTTGTCACCTTTAAACAGAGACCGGCTGTGCGTGAGTGTTATATATCTCCTGATCTAATTCTCAGGATGAAAGTGAATAAGCTTATTTACCAAAATGTCAAACTATTGCTTTACATAACACCTAATTTCATTGAATACTGTATTTCCGCAGGGCAGAAGGAAGAGTTTGGTATTGTGGGGAGGGTTGAGTCCCATTTCCTTAGTAGAGGTCAGTGTGGTAATTGTATATCTCTTCATTGTAATGAATTGTCGTCATTAATGCCAAGTATGGGTTCTTGAATTTGTCGGGCGGTTTTGAGGGTGGCTGAAATGCCTCCTTGGTTTTGTGTGGATTGGCAGAAAGGCGTCTTGTGTCCTCATTTTCAAACTGAGGGTTTGACCCAACTGATGATCTCTGATGATGTTCATTAAACTGATGGAAGGTTACAGAGGGTGCTCATAGCAGAATTCTTTGTGTAAAAGTGTATTCATGTAAACTTTGACATGTATACTTTGGCTAAACTGTACTTTATAGATAATGCTTAAAGGATTAGGACAATCATCAGTCAATGTTTGGATTAGCAAAAGCTTCAGTATTCTTTTGTAAAATGGTTTTTTTCCATAAAGAGAAACGGTACGCTGTTTTGTTATTGTATCAATATGGTAGTAGCGAAAAGTGTACAGAAAACATTTTTTAATTCTATGAGCCTTCTTTTCAGAAATAAAAGCAATGAATTACCAGAAAAATTACTTTGCTGCTGATCCCAGTGCAACTGAAAAGCTCAAGTTGTCTCTGATTTAGACACTGATGGTAAAATTGCCAAATCATAAAAGAGTTCTTTGGTATTTTGTGTTGTGCTCTTTTGAATTCGCCAGTGCCTGAAAGCGTGGTCTGTTTGAGCCCCACAGACTGGTGTGATGGCTGGTGACAGTAACCTGGGCCTTTGATCAAATACAGCTTGGCTAAATCAGTCAATGGTTTGTAGAAACACTGAGCAAGCAGGAATAGATTGCCTGCTCTGCAGCTGAAACCAGAACCAATCACACTGGGCACGAATGTTCCCCTGATAAAATGTTTTATGAGTGGACCACCTGTGAAAAGGGTGTGTGTTGCTGGAGCTGCTAGGAAAAATACTTTCCCTTCATAAGCTGACCTTGTAGTTTCTTATTTTTCTCACAAGGACAATCACGTTGTCATATTGTGTATAAGGAAAGTGAGGTCAGGCCAGTTCAGATTGAGCCTAACGCAGAGAGTCATTTTTCATGACTCATTCCAGGGATGAAGGATGTTGCAGGAATTAGTTTGCACTTGACTACAGAAGGAAGTCGAAGGATAAAGCACGGAGGGCACTGGTAATATTTGAACAAAAATATTCCTTGTGCTGCAGTAGGCTGTAGTGCAGAATGCAGACTCAGCTTCTAATCTGAAATGGCCACGAGTCATCCTTCATCTGCACTGACCTCCATCTAGCACGTTAACTAACACTTAGTTTGCATGGTGCATACTAGGAATCAATCAGTTATTGCACTGTGCTCTTAATAACATTTTACAAAACCCATTATCATTTTAATTAAAAGCTATAAGAAAGTGTTGCACTGTTGGGCTATGTGCATAAGTAGATAATAACCACAATCAACGGCATTTAATTGTTAAAATCAAGAACCACGTCAGAGCAGGAAAGTTATCAACAGATAATCATTATTATTATTATTATTATTATTATTATTATTATTATTATTATTATGCCCATGCAATATATTGTATTGCCATGTTGGTTTTTGCAGTGCAATGAAGAGCTCTCTGTCAAGGGAAAGCCATTAGTTATGTGAGCAAAATGGATTAAGCTTCAAACAAGAGTTCAATACCAATGAAGTGTCTCGCATTTTCTTCTGTTTTAACCACGGTGGTAAGATATCGACCAGACGTCAAACAAATAAATATAAATTGCCCTAAACGCTGGAGGAAAGCCAGCAGCAACAGTATTCTGCAGGGTTTACAAAGCATGATGATTAAGCCACATCATGAAAAGGACATGTATAGCTGTAAAAGTAGGCGTATTGATCTGATGTCAGGGTTTACGTTCTATTTTAGAGTTGCAAATTCCCCGAAACAAATGTAACGGACAATTTAGGGAGACATTTTTAAGTCTTTTTATTATTGCCGGTGCAATACGACAAAACATTAAAGTTTTCACAGATATGACAAACATAGACAATATAGTGCATTATAAACAGTGACAAATGACAAGTATGACACACAAAACATACTCTATGCACATGCGAAATAGCAAAACAGACTGGATATAGTAATGGCAATATATGTAATAATGGTGGCAATTACACAATTTGTGTTTATACACAATGTGCACTCTGGGCTGCTATACACAGGGTAGCATGTGTACTGTGCATATGTGTGTGTGTTGTTGACATACCTCTCAGATGTAATGTGTCAAAAGAATGAGTATTTGCACAGCGGAAGGATTCAGGTTCAGAGCTACGTGATGGCCGTGATGCTCCACTCTCTCTGGTATCTTTTCTAGGACATGCCAATATAAGATGCCCCCTCTCATTCCTCAGGGCACGGCGCTGTATGCATGGCATGGCGGAGGAGACTATTTTTATCGCATTATTATAAACGTCTCGAATAGAAACCCTCACACTGAAAGGTTTTCCTCCAGTTGCCAGAGGAAATTGCTACATTACTCCTCCTCATTGTTACACAGAAGGCCTTGGTCTTCTAATGTCTGCTCATGCACGTCCTCTGTACTTCTTTGTTCCTGTATTTGTTTAATGTAATGTCACTGTCTCACATTGTTGTTGTTCTCTTTGTGTCTTTCAGTGCATGAGGAACCCAGCTCTGCTGCAGAGGACAGGTTTAGTCATTAGAGTGCTTTGCCACAT